>NC_053501.1:5423251-5618251 GCF_905171775.1 Rana temporaria | reverse complement strand
TCACTTGCATTCGTCTCGGAAAATCGGCCAAGGCGCCCCTCCCATCCCCCCACCGCCCCGCTTCTATGGGTCTCCTGGGGTAAAAACGCAGCGACTACTGGAGTTACCTAGAAATCTGTGCGATTAGTGGAATAAGCTATAATTTAATATTGGCCTTAGCTGCAACCTCTTTATCGAATGTCCCTCACCCAACAGGTTGTTGTAGTTGGCGCGGTTGGCGTACGGAATTGCAAACGGCGGTTCTATTTTATCTGCGGCGCTGGAAGTCATAAGGACCGGCTGTTACTGAAACGAGGTGTCAAAGATCAAACACCAGCTGAAGTATCTCTCATTTATTGCCCGTTATTAAACCCCCCTCCCCCCCTCACCTCTTTACGGCTTTTATATATATTTTTTTTCTGCCCAGACGACTTTGGCGCAGCCTTAAAAATACAATAATGTTAAACAAAAGGAATGTCAGAAGGTGATCTCATCCGGACCCTTGAAAGCGAGAAAATCCACGGCGAGCGGCTCTTGAAGTGAAGCCAAGTCAACCTGATTTCTGAATTCCATCTTTCACCCGGCGGGCGTGCAGACGCGGTGTCACTCCCTCGCCCCACGTAGAAAAACCTTCCCCTCCCCCTAATGGAGAAATGATGTCGGAGGGTGGATGCAGAGACCTGTGGACAGATGAGGACGTTGTTTAATGAATTGTATTAAAGCATAGTGTAAAAAACACGGAGTAAAAAAGTGTATCTAAGAAATACTTAGGAGGAAATGGTTAAAAATCTGTTTTTATTTTCTATGATCATCAGCTCCACCTAGTGGCCACAAGTGGTGATAATCCCCTTAAGGTGTCTAACACGTTTTATTTGCTATGATCATCAGCTCCACCTAGTGGCCATAAGTGGTGATAATCCAAATAAAGTGTCTATTTGCCTAATACATTTTATTTTCTATAATCATCAGCTCCACCTAGTGTCCATAAGTGGTGAAAATCCCCTTAAGGCAGGGATCCTCAAACTACGGCCCTCCAGCAGTTGTAGAACTACACATCCCACGAAGCATTGTAACACACTGACATTCACAGACATGACTAGGCATGATGGGAATTGTAGTTCCTGAACAACTGTAACCAAGGGATGGTCCCCAGGGCCCCATACAGGCCCGGCTGACCCCCCTCCGTTTTTTTTTTTTAAATTGCATTTACACCTGTAAGGGGCACGATGGTCCCCAGGGCCCCTTACAGGCCTGGCCGGCCCCCCTCCGTTTTTTTGTTGCAATACACCTGTAAGGGGCCCGATGGTCCCTTATTTAAAAAAATTGCATTACACCTGTAAGGGGCCCAATCAGTGCCGGCCCAAGACATTGTGCTGCCTGGGACCAAGAATGAAATGCTGCCCCCCCCCCCCAGAAAAAAAATCACACCAACCAAAAGGCCCCCACATTTATTATTTTATATCATGATAACTAAAGGGGACCCGTCATGGCTCTATACATGTATAAAGGAGTATAAAGAGGACCTGTCATTGCTCTATACATGTATATAGAGGACCTGTCATGGCTCTATACATGTATAAAGGAGTATAAAGAGGACCTGTCATTGCTCTATACATGTATAAAGGAGTATAAAGAGGACCTGTCATGGCTCTATAGATGTATAAAGGAGTATAAAGAGGACCTGTCATGGCTCTATAGATGTATAAAGAGGGCCTGTCATAGCTCTATATATGCATATAGGCGTATAAAAGGACCTGCCATGGCTTCATACATGTATCCAGGAGTATAAAGGGACCTGTGAATTGCCGGCGGCCATAATGTATTTTGCGCAAACTAATCAATGTACGCTAATTGTGTGTTTTTTTTTGGTACCGAAAATATGTAGAAGAATACATATTGGCCTAAACTGAAGAAAATAGTTTATTTTTCAAAATTTTGGGGATATTTATTATAGCAAAAAGTTAAACAATATTTATGGTCGTTACCCTCTGACCGAGAGAGATGTGGATCACATAAACACGCGACAAGACTTACAACATAAATAGACCTGAAGTGTGGCTTGGTGGTCTGGTCAGTATGCCAAGAAAAGGGGGCATACCCAAGGTAAGTAATGGGTAGTTAATTGAAGAAGGACATGCTGAGAAGTGCCCTGAAAAAGGGAAGGGCGGGAGGGTGTCGAATGCGATTGAATGCGCAGACTCACGGACATGAGGTGAGCTGGGAAGAGTCGGCCCAGTGACGTGTAGTACTGCACACTGAACCGACAAAGAGCATGTGTGAGTGGGCTGCTTAAATCCCCTCCGGGCTCCTCCCATAAACTCAGGCCACCATACTGGCCTTCTTATATATATTTATAGCACAAAAAATAAAAACCGCAGAGGTGATCAAATATCACCAAAAGAAAGCTCTATTTGTGGGGAAAAAAGGGCATCAATTTTATTTGGGTAGCGGAGCTGGCGGAACGGGCTGGCGGGCATCAGTATGCTGCCCCCCTAAAGGTGTTTCCTGGTACCCATGGTACCACCCGGTCCCATCATAGTGCCCTCCCCCCTTATCCCCTTTTTATCTTGCTTCAGGAGAAAAGAGATTACACTTGTTTTTTTGTTGTCAGCACCCCCCCCCCCCGGGTTCTCTTCCCCAGAGGGGCCCTGCCTAAAGCTGTGTAAGGGGCCCCAACATTTGTGATGGCTGCCCTGCCTGCAGAGAGGAAGGAGCAGTAAAGACCAATCACTGTGCAGCACTACTAAGGAGGAAGCAGACCCTGCATATGTAAGAGGGAAATGTTGTCCAGTGTACATATATATCATTGCAAACTCTAAACTCAAGTCGATAAGATTATTCTTGTTAATCACATTTACACAAGGATCAGATAACAGAACATATTTATAAAGCCCAGAATCTTCCCGTAATGTGTATCCGGCTTCAATCGCTTGACATGAAATTTATCATTCTCCGATTTATGTGACTCCTCATTGGGTGCCAGAGAGATGAGTGTTTGCCAG
Organism: Rana temporaria; assembly: GCF_905171775.1. NCBI lineage: Eukaryota > Metazoa > Chordata > Amphibia > Anura > Ranidae > Rana > Rana temporaria. The sequence goes on along the minus strand of NC_053501.1, from coordinate 5,615,270 downwards.
ACTTTGCCGGCGTTTGCCAGACTTTCCCGGCGGAGACGCACACCTGCTGGACCCGGCCAGGAATCATCGCGGTGAATCAGTGGTGAGGAATCCTGGTTAGAACACATTGGAGCTCTAATCACGATGGGATGAAGTCCTTGGCCGGGGACTGGGGGGGGGGGGGGGGGTATATCAGTTCAGGATGTTCTCCTTCTGGAGGAGAACCTAAAGGAGCTGTAAATCACTTTCCTCCTGGTACAACCAAGACCTGCTCCCCTCCCCCAGAGGAATCCAGGAGCTGCCCCAGAGATGATATTTCTATCTTTATATGGGCGATAGAAACCATGAAAGGTCTTCATAAGTCGTAAATTATGATGAAAATATTCAGCATTGTGCTGAGCCAAATACCATAGACTACCAGTCTCCTATCCCGTAGATACTCCCCGGATGAGCTATTGGTTTCCAGACTTCCAAGTTGGGGGAACTGCTGTGATTGGGAATGAGAAACAGCAGGAGTTTTTGCGTCACCAAATTTTGGTAAAATTGTGGCATTTATTAAAGGGCATTGGAGATAGGGTGGCCACATTTCCAAACTGCCATTCAGGGACACCCCCCTCCTTCACAAAAATGTGCCAATTTTAAAGGCTTATATGCAAGTAATTGGCCATATACCAGATACGCTTAAATTAGGCTAAGATACGTGCGGTGTAAGTCTCCTACGCCGTCGTATCTTAGGGTGTAATTTTTCCGCTGGCCGCTAGGTGGCGGTTCCGTTGAGTTCGGCGTAGAATACGTAAATGACTAGATACGCCGATTCACGAACCTACGTGCGTTCGGCGCATTTTTTTTACGTCGTTTACGTAAGGCTTTTTCCGGCGTAAAGTTAGACGAAGAAATAGCTGGCCTAGTCAATGGCCCAGATTCAAAGAGATTTGCTCTTTTTTTGCGGAGGCACAGGGCAACGATTTTGCCCTGCGCCCCCGCAAATTTGCGCCGCTGCCCTCGATTCACAGAGCAGTAGCTCTGTAAATTGCGAGGGCGCGCCGGCAAAATTGCCCGGCGTAAGCGCGCGCAATGTAAATGATCCCGCCAGGGGCGGGAATCATTTAAATTAGGCGCGTTCCCGCGCCGATCGTAAAGCACATGCTCCGTCGGGAAACTTTCCCGACGTGCATTGCGGCAAATGACGTCGCAAGGACGTCATTTGCTTCAAAGTGAACGTGAATGGCGTCCAGCGCCATTCACGATTCACTTACGCAAAGGACGTAAAATTCGAACGTCGCGATGCGGGAACGACGGATATCCTTAGCATTGGCTGCGCCTGCTATTAGCAGGAGCAGCCTTACGCTAAGCACGCCGTACGGAAACGACGTAACTTGCGTACGCAGGGCCCGCGCAACAATTGTGAATCGGTGTTAGTATGCAATTTGCATACTATACGCTGATCACAATGGGAGCGCCCCCTAGCGGTCAACGCAAGAATGCAGCCTAAAATCTGCGTGGCATAAGAGCCTTATGCCACGCAGATTTTAGGCTGCAGTCGGCGTAACGAGGTTCCTGAATCAGGAGCATTCGTAACGCCGGAGCAAGTAAGCAATTGCGCTGCGTAACCTATGGTTACACAGGCGCAATTGCTTCTTGAATCTGGGCCAATGTTAAGTATGGCCGTCGTTCCCGCGTCGAAATTTTTTAATTTTACGTCTTTTGCGTAAGTCGTCTGTGAATGGGGCTGGACGTAATTTACGTTCACGTCAAAACCAATACGTCCTTGCGGCGTACTTTGGAGCAATGCACACTGGGATATTTACACGGACGGCGCATGCGCCGTTCGTAAAAAAACGTCAATCACGCCGGGTCACCAACCATTTACATAAAACACGCCCCCCTCATCCTCATTTGAATTAGGCGCGCTTACGCCGGCCCCATTTAAGCTACGCTGCCGTAACTTAGGAGGCAAGTGCTTTGTGAATACAGCACTTGCCTCTCTGACTTACGGCGGCGTAGCGTATATGCCATACGGTACGCCTGCCTAACGTTGCGCCCGCCTACGTGAATACGGCTATCCATTAGCGTTTTACAGACCTCAGGTACACTTTATAGTTTATTTCTGAAAGGATATTCCGTTCCGTGTCCACAAGCCTCTGGGGATTCTTTATTGCCGGCCGCGATGGCTGAAGCAAAGCACACAGGGAAATTAATCCAATTTAAAAATCAAAGTGAAAAGTTTTGTCAAAGCGCCGAACATTTTTTTTTTTTTTTACTTTTTTTACTTTTTTTTCATTGCCAAGTTTTGAATTCTGTCCTTTGAGGTGTATCCCCCCCCCCCCCTCTGTCAGGTTCCTCTTGTTAATGAATCTATACATGACTATCCACATGCTTTCAAGTCTGCTGCAAGCTAATCAGGTTGTATTGAGCCGTCAGCCGAGTTTCGTATGTATATATTCAGTCTTTTGATCAAAATCATAATCACAAGATCCGCTGCGCGTCACCGGCGTTATCATCACAGCACCTTTCATTAGCGCGCCTTACTTCTTCCGCAGTCGGCGCCTGAGCTGCATCGTATGCCAAACAAAGTGTCAGTATTTTGTACAGAGATAACAATTAAGTGACAGTTATTTTTAAATGAAAATCCGGTTGGGCAAAACTAATCTTTTTTTTCTGCATTTAGTCACACAGGCTACGGAGTGTCCTCAGCAGAGGTGGAAGCTTTTAGTTGCCGGTGGGAACATGATGGCTAACCAGAAAAAAAAGTTTATTTTACAAGGCCATGGCCAAGAGCTATAGCATGGGTGCTCAACCTGTGGCCCCTCCAGCTGTTGCAGAACTACTAGTCCCATCACGCCTTTGCCTTTGGGACAGGGATAGACTGGCCATTGGGACTACAGGGAGTTTCCCGGTGGGCCGATGGCTCAGTGGGCTGGCTTCAGTGACAGCAGACCGCCCCCCCCCCTCCGCTCCTCTGTCTCTGCCACCCCGCAGCGCTCACCTGGGGGGAACAAAGAAGCAGGGGGGGACCAGAAGAGCAAGGGGGACAACAGAGGAGCATGGGGGAGGGGACAGACAGCTGACTCAACAGCTATGGCCTGGGAGTTTCTCACTTCTGCCTAATCTTGTCCCATAAGGGGGGGCACCAAACTGATTCTTTGCCCGGGTGAAATAATGTCTAGCTTCCCCACTGGTACTGCCTATAAGAGTACCAGTACCAGCCGTTCTACTCTAATAAAGTAGTGGCTAGTGAAGGGGGGGAGGGGGCTTGGGTGGCTGGCAGGGCTGAACTGGGACAAAAATTTGGCCCTGGACTTCATCCAGACTGGCCCACTTTGACAGGTCTCTCCCACAGCGGCCGGACAACTCCCGCACCCAAGCCCCCTCTCCCCCTTCACTAGCCACTAGCCGTTCTACTTTATTAAAGTAGAAGGGCTGGTACTGCACCTCTTATAGGCAGTACCAGTGGGGAAGCTAGATATTATTTCACCCGGGGCAAAGAATCAGTTCGGTGCTCCCCCCCATGGGACAAGATTAGGTAGAAGTGAGAAACTTCCAGGCCATAGCTGTTGAGCCAGCTGTCTGTCCCCTCCCCCCATGATCCTCTGTCGTCCCCCCTGCTTCTTTGTTCCCCCAGGTGAGCGCTGCGGGGAGGGAGAGACAGAGGAGCGGAGGGGGGCGGCAGTCCGCTGTCACTGAAGTCGGCCTACTGAGCCATCGGCCCACCAGGAAACTCCCTGTAGTCCCAATGGCCAGTCCATCCCTGGTGGCCGGGGGGGGTGCAGGAGTTGTCCAGCCGCCATGGCAGAGTTCTGTCAAAGTGGGCCAAATTTCTGTCCCAGTCCAGCTCTGCTTTGGGAGTCATGCTTGTGTAGCACTACCTCCGAAGGAGCTGCTGGATATTTTCGGGCGGCACGTTCCCTCTATTTCCTCGCCGTCCAGGGTGATGGATGAGAGTAGAGAAAGTTCAATGTCCACACTTTACACTTCCTTTTTTAAAGATTCATTTGCTGAACTTGGTAAAAGAATAAAAGAATTGATCGAAAAGGTGAAAGGGTAACAGGTAAACAGGTTCAGGTGCGGTATGTCAATCGGGAAACACTCCTGTTTCCTGCGGCACAGCTTGTGTCGCCACTCTAGCCAGAGTGGGTATGTGATGAACTTGAAACTAAAATGAAAATCCTATCAGATGTGCTTGTGTGTGTGATGTCATATTGTTTATAAAAGACCAATAAATGGGTTTGGCCTTCCTGTTGTTGGAATCGAGCCAGAGGTGAGCATGTGAATCTTTCTTTCTCCATAAGATTGCATTGTCTCACTTTATAATTTGAATCAGCCGCAGAAATGGGTAACCCTGAGATTGGATCAGGATATCAATTAAGTAATAAGTCCACATCAGGTATTGCTCACCCAGATAGGCTTCTCTCACTAGCCCAGCAGCCAGAATGGCGCACGGAATAGGGTACAGTCTCTGCCACAGACCTTCCCACAAATGGAGACAGCTTTGGTCCACAAGATTCAGCACCCGGATCTCTCCAGACTAACTTCTTTCAGGGTAACGGAACTGACAGGCGATCACCATCAAGCCTTTCAGTAAAGGTGCATCCTTCAATGAAGTTCAAGGCCTCTCTTCAGGCACCAGCCTCGTGCTCGGTCCTCTCCAAGATAGGTCCTTCATCAAGCGGCTTCCTCCCTCAGGATCACCCCTGAGAACGTAGACCCAATCTGCTTACTGGGCCTACTTTGAAGATCACAGCCCCGGACCAACGTGATCCAGAGCCAGGATTACAGGAACGCGCACCCCCGGCCAGGAGGACCACAGGGGGTGGTGGGACGACAGACCCAGGATCGGCGACAACCCAGATCCAATGACGTCTGCCCCTTAAAGCAGGGGTTCACCCTAAAAAAAAATTCTAACATTACATTGAGCTGACTTCTGACACTACGCTGATCTTTTTTTTTTTTCCGTACATACCGTTTTATCGCTATTTTACCCCCCAGCTTCCGGGTAGTGAATCCCGCGGGAGTGGGCGTTCCTATTCACAGGCTAAGTGATTGACGTATGACCAAAAGCTTCCCACCGGCCCATACGGCGTGTCACGAGTTGCCAAAAGAAGCCGGACTGCGAGTCGGCTCTATACGGCGCCTGCGCACCGACGCTCTGCTTCTTTCGGCAACTCGTGACGCGCCGTATGTGCCGGTGGGAAGCTTTTGGTCATACGTCAATCACTTAGCCTGTGAATAGGAACGCCCACTCCCGCGGGATTCACTACCCGGAAGCTGGGAGCCGTCCACTGGTTTAATGTCAGTCTGCTGAACATGCTACGATCTGCAGTGTACGTCCGTTTTTAGAATGGGATATATCCTGCCTGTTCGTTGGGTGTCATGACCTCTGATGACAGAGCGGGTTCACAAAATCCTCAACACTGGGTGAGGACTAGATAGACACAGCATTGAGGACACAGGAGACAGGATAACACAGGATGTAAAAAAGGAAGCAATAACAATAATAGGTCAAAAGTCCAAAGCTAAGAAGCACACAAGCCACTGAAATAAGCAGAATCCAAAATATTTGAAAGTCTGAGGAAACTTCAGAATGGTGGGAGCAGGTAGATAACTCAACATCCCGGGAGCCTCTATAGGAAGGAAGGAGGCCCTGTCCAGACAAGATGAGGAGAAGGCGAGACACAGGCTCAAAGTCAGACATCAGCCAGCAGGTAATAGGAAACCTTTTTGAAGAATCCACGGGTTCAGACAGTATCATAATGACAGGAGGGCACGGGGCCGGGACCGATTCCAGCAAATCTCTAAAGATCGGTTCAGAGATACGTCTTCTATTTTAGGTGTCATTCTAATGTCTGCTGCTTCTCACATTTCACATGGCTCATTCTTATTGTTCACAAAATTAGAAAATTAAGGGCCAGATTCTCGTAGATCCGTGTATCTACGAGCGGGGCGTAGCGTATGCCATTAACACTACGCCGCCGCAACTTACTGGAGCAAGTGCCGTATTCTCCAAGCACTTGCTCCTTAATTTGCGGCGGCGTATCCCCGCGTAAATCAAAGGGGGCGGCTTGTATTTAAATTAAGCGCGCCCCGTGCCGAACGAATTATGCATGCGCTGCCTTAAACGTAGGCCACTGCGCATGCTCCGTAGTACGCCGCAAATACATTGGTTTCGACGTGAACTTGATTAACGCATAGCCCTATTCGCGACGAGTTACGTAAACGACGGAAAAACCAGAGGCTGTCCCGACGGCCATACTTAACATGGCATACGGTGCACCGACGTAAGGTTACCCCTCATATAGCAGGGGTAACCATACTCTTACAGAAACGACGTAAACTACGGCGAAGCGGCGCAAAAACTTTCGGGAATCGGCGTTTCGGCTCATTTGCATATCCGGAGGCTCTTTACCAAGATCGGAGATGCAGGGTGTCAGACTGACACCCCGCATCACCGATCGCCGCGATGCACGCCCCCACGAAATCCTGCAGGACGTCAATAGACGTCCAGTCAGGATTTCACAACCACTTCCCGGACGTCAATTGACTATTGACCGGGCGGGAAGTGGTTAATGTACACACAGCACTCCATATTGACAGAAAAACACAGAATTGTCGAAATTTTTGCAGATTTATCACATGGTCCTAAGTATTCAGACCCTTTGCTCAGTATTTAGTAGAAGCCCCTCCCCTTTTGATGAGTCTTTTTGGGAAAGAAGCAACACGTTTTTCACACCTGGATTTGGGGATCCTCGGCCATTCCTCCTTGCAGATCCTCTCCAGTTCTGTCGGGTTGGGTGGTAAACGTTGGTGGACGGCCATTTTTAGTTCTCTCCAGAGATGCTCAATTGGGTTTAAGTCAGGGCTCTGGCTGGGTCACAGAGTTGTTGTGAAGCCACTCCTTCATTATTTTAGCTGTGTGCTTAGGGTCATTGTCTTGTTGGAAGGTAAACCTTCGGCCCAGTCTGAGGTCCTGAGCACTCTGGAGAAGGTTTTCATCCAGGATATCCCTGTACTTGGCCGCATTCATCTTTCCCTCGATTGCAACCCGCATTCCTGTCCATGTAGCTGAAAATACCCCCACAGCTTGATGCTGCCACCACCATGCTTCACTGTTGGGACTGTATTGGACAGGTGATGAGCAGTGCCTGGTTTTCTCCACACATACCGCTTAGAATTAAGGCCAAAAAGTTCTATCTTAGTCTCATCAGACCAGAGAATTTTATTTCTCATCATCTTTGAGTACTTCAGGTGTTTTTTTAGCAAACTCCAGGCAGGCTTTCATGTGTCTTGCACTGAGGAGAGGCTTCCGTCGGGCCACTCTGCCATAAAGCCCCGACTGGTGGAGGGCTGCAGTGATGGTTGACTTTCTGCAACTTTCTCCCATCTCCCGACTGCATCTTGGAGCTCAGCCGCAGTGATCTTTGGGTTCTTCTTTACCTCTCTCACCAAGGCTCTTCTCCCCCGATAGCTCAGTTTGGCCAGACGGCCAGCTCTAGGAAGGGTTCTGGTCGTCCCAAACATCTTCCATTTAAGGATTATGGAGGCCACTGTGCTCTTAGGAACCTTAAAGTGGAGTTCCACCCATTTTTTTATGTTTGTCTGTGCTGCATGCTCTAATCTCATAGTGTTCAGAATGGACAATTTTTATTTAATTTGTTGCTTGTAAATACCTTTATTTTGTAGTCCTTCATTACTTCCTCCTCCTTATTTGCCTAGGCTATTTGCAAGGGTTTCTGGGATAGGCATCATGTTTCCCCAGTAGTCCTTGCAAACCTGACTGAAACCTATTACATTGCTTGTGCACTGAGCATGTGCGAGATATGCAAAGATGAAATCCAGGAAGTCATACAGTCTGGCTTCATGATGCCCACACTTAAGATGGCCACGGTCTATTTCTAGATTATAAACTATCTAAATGCTCTAACAATCTAACAAAACGGACCTTAGTTTACAGACTAACTTTACTAGAATACATTAAGCTTCTGTATTACAGAGTTATTTATATTTAAAAAAGTGAAATTGTGGGTGGAACTCCCCTTTAAGTGCAGCAGAATTTTTTTGCAACCTTGTCCATATCTGTGCCTTGCCACAATTCTGTCTCTGAGCTCTTCAGGCAGTTCCTTTGACCTCGTGATTCTCATTTGCACTGACACGCACTGTGAGGTGTAAAGTCTTATATAGATAGGGGTGTGGCTTTCCTAATCTAGTCCAATCGGTATAATCAAACACAGCTAGACTCAAATGAAGGTGTAGAACCATCTCAAGGATGATCAGAAGAAATGGACAGCACCTGAGTTAAATATATGAGTGTCACAGCAAAGGGTCTGAATACTTAGGACCATGTGATATTTCAGTTTTTCTTTTTTAATAAATCTGGTTAGGTCGAGTTTGACTGGGTTAGGTTGGGTTGGGCTGGGTTTGGTTAGGTTGAGTTTGACTGGGTTAGGTTGGGTTGGGCTGGGTTTGGTTAGGTTGAGTTTGACTGGGTTAGGTTGGTTTGGGCAGGGTTGGGTTGGGTTTGGTTAGGTTGAGTTTGACTGGGTTGGGTTGGGTTTGGTTAGGTTGGGTTTGACTGGGTTAGGTTGGGTTGGGCTGGGATGGGTTGGGCAGGGCTGTGTTGGGTTTGGTTAGGTTGGGTTTGACTAGGTTAGGTTAGGTTGAGTTGGGTTGGGTTGGGTTGGGTTGGGTTTGGTTAGGTTGAGTTTGACTGGGTTAGGTTGGGTTGGGCTGGGTTGGGTTTGGTTAGGTTGAGTTTGACTGGGTTAGGTTGGGTTGGGTTTGGTTAGGTTGAGTTTGACTGGATTAGGTTGGATTGGGCTGGGTTAGGTTGGATTGGGCTGGGTTGGGTTGGGCAGGGCTGCGTTGGGTTTGACTAGGTTAGGTTAGGTTGAGTTGGGTTGGGTTTGGTTAGGTTGAGTTTGACTGGGTTAGGCTGGGTTGGGTTTTGGTTAGGTGAGTTTGACTGTGTTAGGTTGGGTTGGGTTTGGTTAGGTTGAGTTTGACTGGGTTAGGTTGGGTTGGACTGGGTTGGGTTTGGTTAGGTTGAGTTTGACTGGGTTAGGTTGGGTTGGGCTGGGCTGGGTTGGGCAGGGCTGTGTTGGGTTTGGTTAGGTTGAGTTTGACTGGGTTAGGTTGGATTGGGCTGAGTTGGGCAGGGCTGCGTTGGGTTTGACTAGGTTAGGTTAGGTTGAGTTGGGTTGGGTTTGGTTAGGTTGAGTTTGACTGGGTTAGGTTGGATTGGGCTGGGTTGGGTTGGGCAGGGCTGGGTTGGGTTGGTAGGTTGAGTTTGACTGGGTTAGGTTGGATTGGGCTGGGTTGGGTTGGCAGGGCTGCGTTGGGTTTGACTAGGTTAGGTTGGGTTTAAACTGGATTGGGCTGGGTTGAGCTGGGTTAGGTTGAGTTGGGTTTGGGAACTTCATGTTAACTCCCATGTCTTTTTTAATAGGATATCTAACAAGCTCATACATGTGTGATATTTAATGGCCCACAAACGTTTGACCATATTGTATTGATAGGTTTATATAACATTTTAGATCTAGAATTAAGGAAGACCCAGCTTAGTGACATTGGACCACATTATACTATATGTATATCATTTTATCTTAGCATTTTACAATGCCAGCCTTATGTTTGATTGTAATACTTTAGAAAAATAAATAAATAGCCGTGTAGCGGAAGGAAGAACAACGCGGTCTTGTATGAGATCAATCATTTCGGACCAGCTGGGCGAGGTAGATGTCATTAAATGATAACAGAATTTTAAGGACACACTTAAAACTTGGAAGACTTGATGGTCATTGTGTAGAAGATTAGGAGCCCGGTGGTGGGGCGTACCCGTGACTCCTCATCTTTACTCCAGACAGACAATGGCAGGAAACTCAAGGAAGTGTGGGGATTGATCTCCAGAGAAGAGAACTTTCTACTCACTGTTACTTTACTTTTCCTCAGCCGGAATTTCCGGGACAGATCATAAAGTGGATTCTGGAGAGGTGCCACCGCCGCGCTGTGCCGCGACCAGCTGGGATGATGAGGTTATTGTTGACAGACATTATATCGTTGGCTTTGCATCATCTGCAGCTAGACCTTTACAGTCCAGATTTCCTGAGCTGATAACTACGACTGATGAAAGACGTGGATGTTATCGAAAGCAAACACATGTTGACATCTGCGTGAAAATCATTGTTCCCAACAACAGTCGCATGATGCCACGTCACCGGCTTTACCACCTGAACCCGTCTGTCTGCTTTAGAGATGTCATTACTGTCAGAATGATGAGACTTTGTCAACTTTCCTGAACTTTGGGACATTCCCGAAAACATCTTCATGTCATTTCATCACTGAAAAGAACAATTCTTCTTCAATGAGAATTCATTATTTTTCAAAGAGGACAAGGATGTGCTTCATAGTTTTATCCTCAGCTGATCTCTGTAATTTGGAGTTCACGCTAAAGTGGTTATAATAGAGGCCACCGATATGGGTTTTTCTCTGGCCAATGCCGATGCGATATTTAGAAATCTGGGCGGCCGAGCCGATTATATGATGCCGATTTTGCGGCCGATATTTTAGGCCGATTTTTTTTTTTTTTTGGTGGCACTGGCTCGTGGCACTGGATGGCACTGGAAAGATGGCACTAGCAGAAGGCACTTATTGGCACTGGCAGGTTGCACTGAATGGCACTGGCAGGTGGCACTGATTGGCAGGTGGCACTTATTGGCACTGGCAGGTGCACTAATTGACAGGTGGCACTGATTGGCAGAAGGCACTGGTTGCACTGGCAGATGGCACGTGGCACTGGCTCTAACAGGTGACACTGGCAAGTGGCACTGGTTGGCACTGACTGGCAGGTGGCACTAATTGGCACTGGCAGGTGGCACTGGGTGGCCAATAGTTAGCACTGGTTGGCATTGGCAGGTGGCACTGATGGCTTTAGTTGGCACTGGTAGGTGGCACTGGATCGCACTGGCAGGTGGCACTGGATGGAAGGATGGCACTAATTGGCAATGATGGTGGCACTGGTTATGGCACTGGCAGGTGCATTGCAGATGGCACTGGATGGAAGGTGGCACTAATTGGCACTGGATGTGGCACTCGTATTGCCACTGGCGATGGTACTGGATGGCAAGTGGCACTAATTGGCACTGGCGCAAAAAAAAATGGTGTCACCCCCCCCCTCAGTACAGACCCCACTCCCTCCTGTATAGACACCCCCCCCCCACCGCTACAGACACCAGAGAGCGTGGTGGTCTCCCACGAGCACAGGCCCTCCTCCTCTGTGGGCGTAAACAGAGAGGAGGGCCGCCGCGCTGGGTGTACCAAGATGGCTGCGGCTCCGGAGCTAGGCCAAAGCCGCGGTCTTTCCTGATGCTGTGACCGCGGCGGCAATCCGCGTATTCGCCTAGCCTAGCTCCGGATCCGTGGCACCGCTAGCGGCCATGTAAAATATCGGCCTAATTTGGATAAAAATCGGCCGAGGCCGGTTTCTCCAAAACGGCCAAATATCGGCCGATATATATCGGTCGACCTCTAGTTATAATGCCTTTTTTTCCTTTAAAATAATTGTAAAGGATCATTTTTTTAAAATAACAAACATGTTACTCTTACCTGCTCTGGTGCAATGGTTTTTCATGGAGCAGCCCAGATCCCTCTTTCCTCAGCACCCCCGCCGACACTCCTGGCTCCTCCCTCTTCCAAGTTTTCTCCCTTCCCCCATCCAACCTATTTTATGGGATGCCCTTTATGCCCCTTTCACACTGGGGCGGGTAGGTGCGTAGGGTGACCACGTGTTTAGGGACTAGGATGACCACATTTCCAAACTGCCATTCAGGGACACCCCCCCCCCCCCTTCCTAAAAAAAATATTTTTTTTATACCTTTCTTTGTGACCCCCATAGATTTCACGGGTTCATGCTGGGAGTTTCAAATCTGGGGTGGTCACATCTTTAGATATCAGGAGTTCATGCTGACACTTGTGTCCCCAAAAAGTTAAGAACTACAGGTCCCACCATGAACCCCTCAGAGCCGAAGATGTGACCCCCCCCCCCCCAAACCAGTGAAGAACTACAGGTCCCAGCATGTCTGTTTTCATCAGATCTCACTCGATCCGATCCGCCATGGGCAGATATGGACGTATCGCCATACGTCTGATTTTGGCGGATCGGGTCGGATGTCAGCGGACATGTCTCGGCTGACATCCGACCCTCCCTAGGACTGCATGGAGCGGCCGTTCAGGTCCGCCGTCAAAACTGACAGGCGGACCTGAGCAGTCCGTCCGTGTGAAAGTGGCCTTAGATAGAGGAAGGAGAAGAGTCCTCCAGCAGAGCAGAGTATTTCAGGAGAGGAGAGATATAGAGGAAGGAGCAGAGTCCTCCAGCAGAGTATTTCAGGATAGGAGAGTTATAGAGGAAGGAGCAGAGTCCTCCAGCAGAGCAGAGTATTTCAGGATAGGAGAGTTATAGAGGGAGGAGCAGAGTCCTCCAGCAGAGCAGAGTATTTCAGGAGAGGAGAGTTATAGAGGGAGGAGCAGAGTCCTCCAGCAGTGCAGAGTATTTCAGGAGAGGAGAGATATAGAGGAAGGAGCAGAGTCCCCCAGCAGAGCAGAGTATTTCAGGATAGGAGAGTTATAGAGGGAGGAGCAGAGTCCTCCAGCAGAGCAGAGTATTTCAGGAGAGGAGAGTTATAGAGGAAGAGCAGGAGTCCTCCAGCAGTGCCGAGTATTTCAGAAGAGGAGAGTTCTGGAGGAAGGAGCAGAGTCCTCCAGCAGAGCAGAGAATTTCAGGAGAGGAGAGTTATAGAGGAAGGAGTAGAGTCCTCCAGCAGAGCAGAGAATTTCAGGAGAGGAGAGTTATAGAGGAAGGAGCAGAGTCCTCCAGCAGAGCAGAGCATTTCAGGAGAGGAGAGTTATAGAGGAAGGAGCAGAGTCCTCCAGCAGAGTATTTCAGGAGAGGAGAGTTCTGGAGGAAGGAGCAGAGTCCTCCAACAGAGCAGTAGAGAGGAGAGAGTTATAGAGGAAGGAGCAGAGTCCTCCAGCAGAGCAGTAGAGAGGAGAGAGTTATAGAGGAAGGAGCAGAGTCCTCCAGCAGAGCAGTAGAGAGGAGAGAGTTATAGAGGAAGGAGCAGAGTCCTCCAGCAGAGCAGTGGAGAGGAGAGAGTTATAGAGGAAGGAGCAGAGTCCTCCAGCAGAGTATTTCAGGAGAGGAGAGTTCTGGAGGAAGGAGCAGAGTCCTCCAACAGAGCAGTAGAGAGGAGAGAGTTATAGAGGAAGGAGCAGAGTCCTCCAGCAGAGCAGTAGAGAGGAGAGAGTTATAGAGGAAGGAGCAGAGTCCTCCAGCAGAGCAGTAGAGAGGAGAGAGTTATAGAGGAAGGAGCAGAGTCCTCCAGCAGAGCAGTAGAGAGGAGAAAGTTATAGAGGAAGGAACAGAGTCCTCCAGAACAGCAGAGTATTTCAGGAGAGGAGAGTTCTGGAGGAAGGAGCAGAGTCCTCCAGCAGAGCAGTAGAGAGGGAGAGAGTTATAGAGGAAGGAGCAGAGCCCTCCAGCAGAGCAGTGGAGAGGAGAGTTAATAGAAGATAGAGCACTGAGAAGTAATTAGTTGAATTTATCAGATTCCAATGACAGTTTGGAGTCTTGGATTGTGCAGAATGCCAAATCTTTCATCCTCTGTCTGGGTCGGCATACCCGGGGGGGGGGGGGGGATGTATCGGGGGTCCATATCAGACATGACAGCTCAGAGATGAGCGCCGATGATCCATGACACACGCTCCTCTAACCTGCGCTCTACCTTTCCCTTCTTTCGGAATTATCGCTGCGTTATAAGTTGGAAAGTTTCTCTGCGGCACAGAAGTGCTTCCTCTGCAGGGATTTCTATTAATGAGAAGAATATTGAAGTGTGACCTCCTCCCATCGCAGGCTAATTACTGTAAATTCCGAGGTATAAATAAAGCTCTCTGCTGCGTGGGCCTTTCAAAGAACATAAATATTCCATATTAACCCAATTCTATAATTTCATCGCCAGAACATTCTCCTTTTTATATTTTTTTGATGATAAAAGATAAGATAAAACTTTCATAGAGCGCACATTACAGTGTATAATGGCGGGGGATGGGGGTCTTTGATGTTAATTTGATTTGTATCTGATATCAAGGAGGATTCATTTGTTACGAAGCTCCAGACAAATAAATACAAAAATAATAAAAAAAAAATGTCAATTTTAATGACAAATGGAATAGAAAATTAAATTGAAGAAAAAAGAAAATAAGGAGTGTATTTAAAATATGACCAATGGGCCTGTATTGCATTTCACAGGACTGGCTAATAGCCAACATGTTTCAGGCACTTGGAGCTTTGAGGTGTGAGGATGTGTAGTGCCCAGGGCAGTGGTAAATGGTGCTCAATTTTTTTTTTTTTTGGGGGGGGGGGGCGCAGACAAATGAAAAAAAAAAAAAACATAAATTGCAGCCTCACTGTGCCTGTCAATTGTCGCCACTGTGCCATCAAATGCACCCACTGTGCCTATCAATTGTCGCCACTGTGCCCATCAATTGTCGCCACTGTGCCATCAACCACAGCCACTGTGCCCATCAATTGTTGCCACTGTGCCATCAAATGCAACCACTGTGCCATCAATTGTTGCCACTGTGCCATCAAACGCAGTCACTGTGCCCATCAATTGTTGCCACTGTGCCCATCAATTGTCGCCACTGTGCCTATCAATTGTCGCCACTGTGCCCATCAATTGTCGCTAACTGTGCCATGAAACACAGCCACTGTGCCCATCAATTGTCGCCACTGTGCCATCAAACGCAGCCACTGTGCCATCAATTGTCGCCACTGTGCCCATCAATTGTTGCCACTGTGCCATCAAATGCAGCCACTGTGCCCATCAATTGTTGCCACTGTGCCATCAATTGTCGCCACTGTGCCATCAAACGCAGCCACTGTGCCATCAATTGTCGCCAGTGTGCTCATCAATTGTTGCCAGTTTGCCCCGTAAAATGCCACCAGTTTGCCCAATAAAATACAGCCAGATTGCCCCCTCGATTACCACCAGATTGCCCCCTCAAATACCGCCAGATTGCCCCCCTGGCCCGCATTTACCTTTCTCTGTCAGCCATCCTCCTCCACGCTCCCTCGATGTCTTCTCCGGACCTCGATGTCGCTTCAGCCAATCAGGTGACTGGGAACCAGACACGGTGAACCTGATTGGCTGAGACGCGTGTCAGTGTTAACCAGGGAACGCACACCCCCGTGCATCCCCTGGTTAACCATTTGGAAGCCCAAAGGCTGTAATCGGGAAGCCTATCAGAACATTGCTCCATCCCATCTCCCTCCTGACAGATACATATTGATATGCTCTGCAGATTATCCCATCACTGACCTCACTAGAGATCTGCAGAACATTACTCCATCCCATCTCCCTCCTGAGAGATACATATTGATATGTTCTGCAGATTATCCCATCACTGACCTCACTAGAGATCTGCAGAACATTACTCCATCCCATCTCCCTCCTGAGAGATACATATTGATATGTTCTGCAGATTATCCCATCACTGACCTCACTAGAGATCTGCAGAACATTACTCCATCCCATCTCCCTCCTGAGAGACACATATTGATATGCTCTGCAGATTATCCCATAATTGACCTCCCCAAAAATTCTGCAGAACATTGCTCCATCCCATCTCCCTCCTGACAGATACATATTGATATGTTCTGCAGATTATCCCATAACTGACCCCTCTAGAGATCAGAACATTGCTCCGTCCCATCCCCCTCCTGAGAGACACATGATATATTATGCAGATTATTCCATAATTGACCTCCCCAAAAATTCTGCAGAACATTGCTCCATCCCATCTCCCTCCTGACAGACAAATATTGATAGATTCTGCAGATTATCCCATAACTGACCCCTCTAGAGATCTGCAGAACATCGCCCCACCCCATCTCCCTCCTGACAGATACATATTGATATGCTCTGCAGATTATCCCATCACTGACCCCTCTAAAGATCTGCAGAACATTGCTCCATCCCATCTCCCTCCTGACAGACACATAATATATTATGCAGATTATTCCATTATTGACCTCCCCAAAAATTCTGCAGAACATTGCTCCATCCCATCTCCCTCCTGACAGACAAATATTGATAGATTCTGCAGATTATCCCATAACTGACCCCTCTAGAGATCTGCAGAACATTGCCCCACCCCATCTCCCTCCTGACAGACAAATATTGATAGATTCTGCAGATTATCCCATCACTGACCCCTCTAGAGATCTGCAGAACATCGCCCCACCCCATCTCCCTCCTGACAGATACATATTGATATGCTCTGCAGATTATTCCAATAACTGACCCCTCTAGAGATCTGCAGAACATCGCCCCACCCCATCTCCCTCCTGACAGATACATATTGATATGTTCTGCAGATTATTCCAATAACTGACCCCTCTAGAGATCTGCAGAACATCGCCCCACCCCATCTCCCTCCTGACAGATACATATTGATATGCTCTGCAGATTATCCCATCACTGACCCCTCTAAAGATCTGCAGAACATTGCTCCATCCCATCTCCCTCCTGACAGACACATAATATATTATGCAGATTATTCCATTATTGACCTCCCCAAAAATTCTGCAGAACATTGCTCCATCCCATCTCCCTCCTGACAGATACATATTGATATGCTCTGCAGATTATCCCATCACTGACCTCACTATAGATCTGCAGAACATTGCTCCATCCCATCTCTCTCCTGACAGACAAATATTGATAGATTCTGCAGATTATCCCATAATTGACTTCACTAGAGATCTGCAGAACATTGCTCCATCCCATCTCTCTCCTGACAGACAATTATTGATATGCTCTGCAGATTATCCCATCACTGACCCCTCTAGAGATCTGCAGAACATTGCTCCATCCCATCTCCCTCCTGACAGACAATTATTGATATGCTCTGCAGATTATCCCATAATTGACTTCACTAGAGATCTGCAGAACATTGCTCCATCCCATCTCTCTCCTGACAGACAAATATTGATAGATTCTGCAGATTATCCCATAATTGACTCCACTAGAGATCTGCAGAACATTGCTCCATCCCATCTCTCTCCTGACAGACAATTATTGATATGCTCTGCAGATTATCCCATCACTGACCCCTCTAGAGATCTGCAGAAGGTTGCCCCCCCCCCCCCTTCCTTCTACTGATGCATTATAAAATCTATGGAACTCGTGTTCTGATCCCCAGAGCTCTGTCTGCGATGCCCCCGGGTTATTTATTGACAGCTACATAAAACCCAACACATGCAGAATTAATTGGAAGGACTTGTGTTCGTCTTCGCTCGGCTATTGATGCTCTGCGAGGCGTCTCTGAAACGTTATCTGCGCCTTTGAAGATCCCGAAAACACATAAAAAAAGAAAAAAGAAAAATTCTCCCCCAAAGTTTGGACATTTAAAAAAAAAAAAATCACCAACATGTGTTTGTGAAGCCGGGGGCTCCGAGACGCGGCGCGGTGACGTCGCGGAACTTCATTCCCAAACTTCTCCAGCTGAATCCAATTGTTGCTCTTATTTGTTCCCATTAAAACTCGCCTTTTAGCTGTTTTGCTGTACAAATAGGCCTCCGTGATAGAAAACAGATGCTGCAGGCCATGCGGTGTGTGTGCGCGCCGTGTCCTTCCCGAACCTCCAACACACCCCGGGGTGCTGTAATGTTTGACCTGGATAAAATACGATCCGGCGCGGAAGCCAAAGGGAGTGACTGGGCAATCTCAGGCCTCATTATCTCAACGCGCATTCTTGAGAACCCAACAATCAATGGTGGAGATAGCGTCGCACGTTGGAGTTTTTGTTTTATTTTTTTTCCAGCTTACAAATATTTCAACGCCGCTTGACAGATGGCGAATAATTTAGCGGTGGAAGAACGAGCTTATTTAATCATCATAAAATAGAACTACAGTACATATATATGTGGATATGTTTCCGCAACATCTCCTGTGCTGTGATTTCAAATTAAATTGATAATGGGCGTGTTGAGAGAGCGTTGGACCCAAAACTGAATTAGATTCACAAAGAGTTACGCCGGCGTATGAGTAGATACGCCGTCGTAACTCTGAATCTACGCCGTCGTAAATTTTAGCGCATTCTGGAAACCAGATACGCTTAAATTAGGCTAAGATACGAGCGGCGTAAGTCTCCTACGCCGTCGTATCTTAGGGTGCATATTTACGCTGGCCGCTAGATGGCGCTTCCGTTGCTTTTTCCGTGTTGAATATGCAAATGAGCAAGATACGCCGATTCACGAACATACGTGCGCCCTTCGCAATTAGTTACGCCGTTTACGTAAGAGATACGCCGGAGTAAAGATAAAGCTGCTCCCTAGGTGGCGCAGCCCATGCAAGGTATGGACGTCGGAACAAAACTATCTTTTTACGTTGTTTGCGTAAGTCGTACGCGAATAGGGGCTGTGTGTAAGTTACGTTCACGTCCTAGGCAGTGTTCGACGTATCTTAGGCATTCTATCCGACGCATGCGCACTGGGATACGTCCATGGACGGCGCAGGCGCCGTTCGTTAAAAGCGTCAATCACGGCAGGTCACGAATCATTTACATAAAACACGCCCCCCTGTTCCTTATTTGAATTCGGCGCGGTTAGGCCGGCCCATTTACGCTACGCCGCCGTAACTTAGGAGGCCGCCATGGGAGAGACCTGTCAGGGTGGGCCAGTCCAGCCCTGTCGGGAACTGATGGTGAGACAGATGCAAACTGTTGTATGCCATATTAACCCCTTCAATACCGGGCTTTTATACCCACCTCCATACCGGGCCTATTCTGGCACTTCTCTCCTACATGTACAAATCATCATTCTTTTGCTAGAAAATTACTCAGAACCCCCAAACATTATATATATTTTTTTTAGCAGACACCCTAGGGAATAAAATGGCGGTCATTACAACTTTTTATCTCGCACGGTATTTGCGCAATCATTTTTCAAACGCCTTTTTTTCTTGGGAAAAAAAATTGTTTAATGGATTAAAAAATAAAAAAACAGTAAAGTTAGCCCAATTTCTTTGTAAAATATGAAAGATGATGTTACGCCGAGCAAATAGATACCTAACGTACCTAATTGCGCACACTCATGAAATGGCGCCAAACTTCGTTACTTAAAAATCTTCATAGGCGATGCTTTGAAAAAATGTACAGGTTACCAGTTTAGAGTTACAGAGGAGGTCTAGTGCGAGAATTGTTGCACACGCTCTAACGCACGCGGCGACACCTCACATGTGTGGTTTGAACGACGTTTACATACGTGGGCGGGACTTACGTGTGCGTTCGCTTCTGAGCGTGAGCTACCGGGGACAGGGGCATTTTAATTTTTTTTTTTTTTTACTTTATTTATGTATTTTTTACACTTTGTTTTATTTATTTATTTATTTTGATCACTTTTATTCCTATTACAAAGAATGTAAACATCCCTTGTAATAGGAAAGGTGTGTGACAGGTCCTCTTTATGGAGAGATGGTCAATAAGCCCTCCCCCTCCCCCCACATCTCTCCTCCAGGCTGGAAAGCATGAGATCGTGAAAAAAAATTCACTGATCTCATGCTTACTAGCCGCAATTGCGGCTTTGTTTACATTCCGGTACCCAGGCGTAACGTCATCACATCGCGCCCGGGCCTCCGACGGTCATAGAGATGACTGGTGACCATCTGGACCCCCGACCCGCGGAAAGGCGGGGACGTACATGTACACCCATATGCCTGTATGTGCCATTCTGTGGACATACATGCGGCGGTCGTCAACCGGTTAAATGACAATTTTTAAAAACTATATGGCCCGGATTCAAAGAGATCTGCGCTCTATTTGCGGAGGCGCAGGGCAATGATTTTGCCCTGCGCCCCCGCAAATATTTTGCGCTGCCCTCGATTCACGGAGCAGTAGCTCCGTAAATTGCGAGGGCGCACCGGCAAAATTGCCCGGCGTAAGCGTGCGCAATGTAAATGATCCTGCCGGGGGCGGGAATCATTTAAATTAGGCGCGCTCCCACGCCGAGCGTAGAGCGCATGCTCCGTCGGGAAACTTTCCCGACGTGCATTGCGGCAAATGACGTCGCAAGGACGTCATTTGCTTCAGAGTGAACGTGAATGGCGTCCAGCGCCATTCACGAATCACTTACGCAAACGACGTAGATTTTAAATCTCGCGACGCGGGAACGTGGGTATCCTATAGCATTGGCTGCGCCTGCTATTAGGATGTGTAACGTTGCGCGAAACCCGACGTACGCAAACTACGTAATTTGCGTACGCAGGGCTCGCGCAACGTTGTGAATCGGTGTTAGTATGCAATTTGCATACTATACACAGATCACAATGGGAGCGCCCCCTAGCGGTCATCGCAAGAATGCAGCCTAGATATGCGTGGCATAAGAGCCTTATGCCACGCAGATTTTAGGCTGCAGTCGGCGTAGCGATGTTCCTGAATCAGGAGCATTCGCTACGCCGGAGCAAGTAAGCAATTGCGCCGTGTAACCTATGGTTACACAGGCGCAATTGCTTCTTGAATCTGGCCCTATGTTTTTTACAACCCGAAAAATGATCGTGTGTACGCGGCATTACCAATTCAAACTCTTTCTTTCCTTTTAGCTCCTGGGAATCAGACAGATAAACAAAAAGCAATTTTGTTGCTGATATTTATAAAGGCCAAGTCAACCAATTTCTCTCTACGTCTAGGAAAGCCGTGATTGGTCAACCTTCAGAATATTCCTCGATCCGCCAATGGAAATAAAATGGAAATACATGACTTTCCGGGTCTTATTTTTATTCCATCAATTCCTGATCATCACCTGCTGGGAGCAGATTGAACACGGGGGTGGTGGGGGGGGGGGGGGGATTCATCTTCTATCTTCTATGAATCTCAGGTTCAGAACTCTGAGCCGCCATCAATCCAGCCGGTATGAACGCTGGAGATACCGTCCCTGAGCAATTTACATTTGTATTACTGTACTATGGGCCTGTTTATTCAGCAAAAACATTTTCACTTTCTTTCATTGTTACCTAAAGTGTTTGTTAACCTAAAAAAAAAAAAAACACATCCTGTTCCCTTAACCGCTTAAGGACCGCCACACGACCATTTACGTCACGGACAGGCAGATGGGCGTACAGGTACATCCCCTTTAATTTGCCGCCGTGTGGTCGCGCGCCGCCGCCAGCGTGAGCTCCGTGCCCGTGGGACCCGCAGGCTCGATGTCCGCGATCGGGTCACGAAGCTGAAGAACGGGGAGACGTCAGTGTAAACACAACGGGCCAGATTCGCAGAGAGCAAGGCGCACATTACGCCGCCGTAGAGTAACCAATGTACGCTACGCCAACGCAGAGCAGAGAGGCAAGCAATGCATTCAGCAAGCCAGTGCTCCCGACGCTGCGGGATTCGAAGGCGTACGCCGGCGTAGGTGGAAGTGGGCGTGACCCATGCAAATGAGGCGTGACCCCATGCAAATGATGGGCCAAGCGCCAGACAGATACGTATCACGAACTGCGCATGCGCCGTGACGTGGACGCATCCCCCTGAGCCTGCTCACGTCAGAAGAACTGCCTAAACTACGCCGGATCACTGCGTACGGCGTAAACGTAACCTACGCCCAGCCAGACACACGTCCAATGTAAAATACGCCGGCTTGTGTTCCCTGGTGCAGACTTTTGCATGTCTGTTGCCGGGTTGCACCTCATTTATGGGGAATAACTTTACGTCGGACGTACAACTTGCGTCCACCTCGCCTGAGGTCACTGTCCTCCAATCATCTCACCACTGGACAATGAGGTCCCTGTCCTCCAATCATCTCACCACTGGACAATGAGGTCCCTGTCCACCAATCATCTCACCACTGGACAATGAGGTCACTGTCCTCCAATCATCTCACCACTGGACAATGAGGTCCCTGTCCTCCAATCATCTCACCACCAGACAATGAGGTCACTGTCCTCCAATCATCTCACCACTGGACAATGAGGTCCCTGTCCTCCAATCATCTCACCACTGGACAATGAGGTCACTGTCCTCCAATCATCTCACCACTGGACAATGAGGTCCCTGTCCTCCAATCATCTCACCACTGGACAATGAGGTCCCTGTCCTCCAATCATCTCACCACTGGACAATGAGGTCACTGTCCTCCAATCATCTCACCACTGGACAATGAGGTCCCTGTCCTCCAATCATCTCACCACTGGACAATGAGGTCCCTGCCCTCCAATCAACCCACCACTGGACAATGAGGTCACTGTCCTCCAATCATCTCACCACTGGACAATGAGGTCACTGTCCTCCAATCATCTCACCACTGGACAATGAGGTCCCTGTCCTCCAATCATCTCACCACTTGACAATGAGGTCACTGTCCTCCAATCACCTCACCACTGGACAATGAGATCACTGTCCTCCAATCACCTCACCACTGGACAATGAGATCACTGTCCTCCAATCATCTCACCACTGGACAATGAGGTCACTGTCCTCCAATCATCTCACCACTGGACAATGAGGTCCCTGTCCACCAATCATCTCACCACTGGACAATGAAGTCACTGTCCTCCAATCATCTCACCACTGGACAATGAGGTCACTGCACTCCAATGGCCTCCACACTCACCACATCTCATCCAATAGAGAACTTTTGGGATGTGGTGGGAGATTTAGATAATGGATGTGGAGGTGACAAATCTGCAGCCACTGTGTGATGTCATCATGTCACTATGGAGCAAAATCTCTGAGGAACGTTTCCAACACCTTGTTGTATCTATGCCATGAAGAATGAAGGCAAAAGGAGGTCCAACCCGGGACTAGCAAGGTGTACCTAATAAAGTGGCCGGTGAGTGTCCTGGTCCTTTAATAATACTCTGTGTCGGGGGCGTGGCTTCTCCTACCACTGACAGATCTTCACTTTACGTCTCTTTCCTTGACTCTGTGACTTTGGGGAATAGATTTGCCTATGTTCACTTCCATCTCGGCGTTCGATGATTCCCCCCCCCCCTCCTCCCTTGCCTGCGCAATAATCGCCCTTCTCTGGGGAAACGTGAGAAAAGGCATCTAGGAAGTATCTGACGTTACCAGGTTGTTAGAAGAGCTTTAATCTGGCGGAGATGCATTTCCTCTGATGGAGAGAAAACTTCCCTTTAATGTCACCATGTCACTTTCATGACAGCGTGAATAATTTCATACTCCTCCCCTGCCATGTGCAAGGTGCTGAAAGGGTTAATAATAGGCTTTGTTCTATCTAGGTCAGTACTGTGATCAGTGGTGTTCAGGTACAGGCGGAGCGCCCCCCCTGTCACTGCGTTAATAGATGATCCCTAGACACCCAAACGGAAAGTGGCGCGGTGATTCCCGCGGGGAGAGCTCCATGAAGAATAGCTTTTTGAACAACATCTGGGAGTAGATCAGTTGTTAGGAAATTTTCCTCACGTACTCTGTTATCAAAGTTAGCTTTAATAGGCATAAAGAAGCTATAAAGTTAGCAAAACCTCCATGAACAAGCGCCGGAACGTGGTGGCCTATGAATTTAGCTGCCCCTTGGCCCTTGGGAAACCCTTATCCACTCAACATAAGTGCTTGAAAGCTAAAGTTTAACGTGGTATTAATCTCAAAACCTAAAATGTAATATATTACAGCTTACCAATCATTAGATGTGGTGGCTGCATTTGTTTACTTTTCTTTAGGCTTTTTCCCTCAGTTTTCACCTGTTGATCTGGCCAGTAACAGTATTAGAGTGCCCCCACGCTCGCATGGTGGAAAGCTTTTGCGAGCGCGCTCCCGTGATACAGCGCCGGGCATAGCAGCTGACTGTATCACTCGGCCCCGCCCCCCCCCGGCGCGTTGTGTCATTCGCTGTGATTGTGAATCAACGGCCAGGCTGGGAACTGAAGAGGATCACGTGAACGCGCGCGGGACTTTCGAGGGGTCAGGTAAGTAAAACGGGGGTTCGGGGGGGGGGGGGGCCGTAACGTTGGATGTTTTTTCACCTTAATGCATAGGATGCATTAAGGTGAAAAAACATTTACCTTTACAACCCCTTTAATCGCATACTGCTAAAAACGCATCTCATTTAAAGTCCCAACCCCCCCCCCCTTTGACCTTTATCCCTTGTCCAGCCAGCAAGCCTCACAAATCCTCTCCTTGTCCCGGTGGTAGTGATGTATGTGAGGGATATTTGGGACAATTGAACCAGGAGATGATGAATTTGCTGCTTGCTTCTACCTTCTTTTGTGATTTGCTTTAACAAACAGTTTTCACAGCCCAGAAATTTGGAGAATTTGGAACCTTTTCATATCTCAGCTTTCAGTAATCTGTTTCTAATGCTTTATGTTATGGCAGCACCCCACCCTCCACTCATCACGGGGCGAGCTGTATCTCTGGGAGAAGATTGATGAAGTGTTCTGTGTAACTGTCCGCTTATCATTGTGGATCTTGTTCAGCACTTACTGCTGAGTGGAACCTTTCTGCCTCCCTTTGGTTCCCTGGGGAATGTTTTGATCAGCAGGATTACAAGACCACTCCTTCTTCCTGTCTTAGAAAGAAAGCCTTTTCCTGTATCTCAGATGCCACATGTTAGCTGTCTGCATAGGATTTCATGGAAGATGTCTGCAGAAAATCCCTAAAGCTTAAAGTTTGTACCCCCCTTGGCAAGTGGATCGAGGTATGCAGAAAAGTGTGCATTGTTATAAAGGTGTATATGTTCTAGAGATAAACCCTGTTCATGCTGTTTGGTTTTAAATACGCTATGCATGTAACCATGTTTCTTTGAATGTTCAATGTAATTAGATGTGTGTGCAGACAACTGTAATTAACCCTGTAACCCCCTTTTTGGTGACAACTGTAAATAAGTGTTTTATATGTCATTTACAGTTTTCACGGTGCTATGGTGCTATGGTGCTATGGTGCTTACGATATTCATATTTACGGTGCTCAAGGAGATAAAGAAAATAATATTCAACCCTGCTGCGCACCTTTGTTCCGAAATAATAAAACTACTGCACCCGTCAGAAGCTCTCCTCTTGTTATTTATTCGATGCCAAAGGGGCCGTAACAGTGAAAACTCGTCGCTGCGGTGGAGACTCGACATCACCAGCTGCGTCGCTGTCTTCATCGAACTGTGAGTAAAGGCTTCCCAACGCCTCGCAAGACACGTGCGGACGCCATCTTGGCAACAGAGACTTGGCTAAAAAAGTAAACGTGTCACGTGGACTTTTAAATATAGCGGGCTCTTTATATGTGATCCGGAAGCCGCCCTTAACTACTATGCAAGCCAAATAGTTAATATTTTGCTAAACCAGTGATCAAGTTATTATATTCGTGTTTAGAGGCCTAGTGTCAGATTTAAAGCAACGCTATCTTCCAAGTTCCTAATCCACTAAACTGCAGTTATTTACGTAAAGGGTTAATTGTCTGGTTAGAAAGTGTCAGCAGTATATTCGTTTAAAACATTTTGTAGTACTGTATGCATTGTTTGCTAATCTTTAGTTACAAGTGTGAACACCTGTTATCTGTCGTAGCCCTTAGTAGCAAGTTTGAGCCAACACTCATTCAAGTTAGGTTTCAGGCACACTCACACTTGAAAGGCAAAGGCACACTAGAACAAAATGTTGTCACCTGCTGAAGAAACAGACAAACCCACAGAGTCACAACAGGTACGATCCAGCTCTAGAGAGCGAAGCCTAACAGAAAAGGGCAAAGAAATGCACGAAGAAACAGTTAAGAAAAATGAAAAGGCATTCAACAAGGTGTGCAACTCTTGGAAGGAGCTAGCAAAGGAATGTAGGACAAAGTTAAAAGGTTTCTGCTCAACTGAAGACTTTAATACAAGATTGAAAGAGATTAAAGCCAAAGAAGCGTTAGTGCACCAACAGTATGAGTCCATGTGCCGAAATAATTCCACTACCCCGTACGTTGTTAAGAAAATGGATGCATGCACCGCGTTAACGGCTGAAATCTGCAACCTCATCAGCAAGCGGCTAGAGAATGTAGATGAAATCTTTAACGATCAACTTGAGAAGGAAAGGGTGAGGATGGTGCTTAATAAAGAAGAGCATGAGTCAGTCTTTGGAAACTCAGAAACAGAAACTGTCCTCTCAGAGTCATTACCAGACTCCAACGCAAGCTCAAGAGCCACTTCCAGATCTAGCAAACGCGCTGACGCAGAAGCAGATCTTGCAGCCAAAATAGAACAGGCAAAGGCGACGCAACAGATGCGCGAGGAGCAAGCTAAGCTGAACAAACTAGAGGCAGAAATTAAACTGAAGTTGGATGAGGAAAAGACAAGACTACAACAGCTACAAGCAGAAAATGAAGTCAAGGTAGCTGCAGCAAGAGTGAAAGCCTACAACGCTTATGATAGTCTTGAAATTTACGAACAGGAGACAGACCACAATGTGCAATACCTCTGCCAAAATAATGAACCACGAAATTCATTGAATCCAAAGGCTGTGCCATTTCAACCTTCAAATACACCACTTGGGGTGTCAAGACCAAATGAAGAAGTTAGTCTAACCCCAGGACTTGCAAGTCTGCTTATCTCCAACCGTCTCCCTATACCTGAACCAACTGTATTCACAGGTGATCCTTTGAAGTTCATAGATTGGAAGATATCCTTTATGGCGCTGATTGATCAGAAACCACTCCCTGTGTGCGAAAAAATGCTGTACTTGAAGAGGTATCTCGGTGGTGAAGCTCGTAAGGCAGTGGAAGGGTTCTTCTACCGAAATTCAGAAGATGCCTATCTAGGTGCTTGGGGAATCCTACAGGACAGGTATGGAGGTCCATTCATAGTGCAAAGAGCCTTCAGAGAAAGGTTGGCTAAATGGCCAAAGATATCAGCAAATGACCCTGTAGCATTAAGAGAGTTTGCGGATTTCCTTCAAGGTTGTGTGGAGGCCATTCCTCATGTTAAAGGCCTAGCTATTCTAAATGATTGTGAAGAAAACCACAAGCTTCTCAAGAAACTGCCTGAATGGATCGTGCGCAGATGGGGTCGCATCGCCGTGGACGAGCTGGACAAGTCCCAAGAATACCCAACCTTTGCTCGTTTCACAGAGTTCCTGCAAAGGGAAGCTAAGATTGCATGCAACCCCATTGCCTCTCCTATTCTCCTCAGTACCAAGACTACAGATGAGAGAATTCCCAAGAGAGCCAAGGCGCTCAACACAAGCACTCAAATGAAGCCCTCTACCTTCAACTTTCAAAATATCTCAGCTTCAAGACCGAAACCACCTTGCCTAGTCTGCAAAGATGAAACACACGGTGTCGCTAAATGTCTGACTTTTGCGGCAAAGACCATCGATGAAAAGAGGGCCCTTATTCACGAAAACCATCTCTGTTTTGGTTGCTTAAGAAAGGGCCACACTACAAAAGACTGCAAAGGAAGACACACATGTAGCATATGCAGTCGACGTCATCCAACCTGTTTGCACATACAGAGAGACACTGAGCCTGTCAAGGCATCAAACGATGATTCGGTAGGCATGAGAAATAAGGCAAACGACAACGTTCCCAAAGTTATGTCCCATACTTTGACAAGACATACGTCTGCCACATCCTGCATTGTTCCAGTTCTGTTGTCAGCTACTACGGAGCCTCAGAGGGAAATCCTCACTTATGCCTTACTTGACACACAGAGTGATTCAACCTTTATTCTGGCAGACCTGGTATCGAAGTTAAGTGTGAGCACCAAGCCATTACAGCTAAGGCTCAGCACAATGACAGCGGTTGACACAGTTATTTCAAGCCAAATTGCTCACGGTCTGCAAGTGCGTGGCTTCAACTCCGAAGTTCAAGTCCAACTCCGTCAAGCCTATACAAGAGATTTCATTCCAGTAGATAAGTCTCACATCCCCACTAAGGAGACTGCACTCCAGTGGTCACACCTCAAACACTTGGCAAACAAGTTACAGCCACTTCAAGATTGCGAAGTAGGACTACTGATCGGTTATGACTGCCCATCAGCACTGGCTCCCTTAGAGGTTGTTATCGGCTCCGAAAATGAACCCTTCGCTCAAAAAACTCTGCTCGGATGGAGCATTGTAGGATCAGCAAATCCACATCTTGATAGACAGGGTAGCCAGAGCTTCGTACACAGAGTCGCAGTGAAAGAAATGCCAATGCCGCCTGTCGCTGATGTGTTAAAGGCTTTAGAAATGGACTTCATTGAAAGAAATTATGAAGATAAGTACGTGTCTCAAGATGATGTTCGCTTCGTGCAGTTTCTCTCGGAAACTATAATGAAAAGGAAAGATGGACACTACGAGATGCCGTTACCCTTCAAAGACAACAGTCAACTGGCACTACCAAACAATAAGAGGCTGGCCCTTATTCGACTTCATCATCTAAAGAAAAGATTAAAGGGAAATAGACAGTACCATGAACACTACACTGCATTCATGGAAGAAACAATCAGAAAAGGTGATGCAGAACCAGCCCCTTCATTATCAGAGGAAGAAACAGTGTGGTACATCCCACATCACGGGGTTTATCACCCCAAGAAGCCAGACAAGTTAAGAGTTGTCTTTGATTGTTCAGCAAAGTTCAAAGGCATCTCCCTAAACGATACCTTGCTGACAGGTCCCGACCTGATAAACTCTCTAGTGGGAGTCCTCTGTCGCTTCAGGAAGGAAGCAGTTGCTGTGATATGCGACATTGAAAAGATGTTCCATCAGTTCTATATCCCCTCAGAAATGCGCAATTACTTAAGGTTCCTTTGGTGGGAGAACGGTCAGTTGGAAACAGAACCGAAAGAATACAGAATGGCAGTTCACCTTTTCGGTGCCAGCTCCTCTCCAGGATGTGCCAATTTCGGCCTTAAGTATCTTGCACGACAACACAAGTCAGAACATCCCTCAGCATCAGCCTTCATCGAGAAGAACTTTTATGTCGACGACGGCCTAACTAGCGTTCCAACAGTCAGCGAAGCTTCGAATCTAATCCTCGAAACTCAAAGATTATGTAAAAATGCTGGCCTACGACTGCATAAGTTCAACTCTAATAAAAGGGACGTCCTGTCCTGTATAGCTCCGTCAGAAAGAGCAACAACTAGTGTACCTGTCAAACTTAGCCCAGACTCAACAACAGAAGGACAAGTACTTGGCATTCAGTGGTCAATTGAAAACGACACCTTCAGTTTCAGTGCTGACATAAAGGATCAACCCTCAACTCGTCATGGTATCCTGTCAGTCGTAGCCTCTCTTTATGACCCTCTGGGCTTCATAGCCCCCTTCATACTGAGTGGCAAGTGCATTCTCCAAGAGCTTTGCCGCAGGGGCATCAGTTGGGATGAAGCACTTCCTGAGAGCTTATGTCCACGGTGGGAGGCTTGGAAGAGTAGTCTGCAAGCTTTAAGGGAAATCAAGATACCCAGATGTTACCATCCCCCAGACTTTGGTAACAGAATGAAAGTGGAACTACACCACTTTTCCGATGCCAGCAACATAGGATATGGTGCCTGTTCGTACCTTAGGTACAAAAATGACAGAGATCAAGTCCATTGCAGCTTCGTAATGGCCAAGGCAAGAGTTGCACCAACGAAGATTGTGAGCATCCCAAGGCTTGAACTCTCAGCTGCCGTCACTGCAGCAAGGTTGAGTGTCATGTTGAAGGCAGAACTTGAAATAGAAATTGACAAAGAATTCTTCTGGACAGACTCCCAAGTAGTCTTAGCCTATATCAATAATGAAGCGAGAAGGTTTCACGTGTTTGTAGCCAATCGTGTTCAACTCATAAGAGAGATCACAGATCCAACCCAGTGGCATTATGTGGATACGACCCAAAACCCAGCCGACCATGCATCCAGGGGTCTACATGTAGCGGATATATCCACCTCAAGTTGGTTATCTGGGCCTAGTTTCCTTTGGAGATCTGAAGTGCACGCATCTTCAAGCTCTTCAGCAGAACTAATTGTAGACGATCCTAAAGTCAAACCCATTACAACCCTTGCATCACAAGCCAATGAACAATTCTGGAGTCGGTGGAAAAGAGAATACCTCATGAGTGTTTCCACAAGACAGAAATGGCACACACCTCGACGTAACCTCAAAGTAAATGACATTGTCATAATCAAAGATGATATGTCTCCCAGATGCCAGTGGCAACTAGGACGTGTAATTGAAACTACAATAGAAAAGGATGATCTAGTTCGTCGAGTCCAGGTGTTAGTAGGTGACAGAAGATTGCAAGATAAGAAGGACTATGTATCAAAACCTTCAATTATTGAACGTCCTATTCAAAAGCTAGTAGTTCTCATAGAAAGCAAATAAGTTCAGTTTTAGTGATACACTAGCATACCACCACACAAGACAGTAGCCAGTCACAGAGGTACCTATAAGCTAAATTGTGTATGATGTACCATGTTTTATAGCAGCCAAGGTTATGTTCTGTAAATTATGTATGACTTTTAGGTTATGTTCATCATAACATAATTTGGTGGGAGTGTAACTGTCCGCTTATCATTGTGGATCTTGTTCAGCACTTACTGCTGAGTGGAACCTTTCTGCCTCCCTTTGGTTCCCTGGGGAATGTTTTGATCAGCAGGATTACAAGACCACTCCTTCTTCCTGTCTTAGAAAGAAAGCCTTTTCCTGTATCTCAGATGCCACATGTTAGCTGTCTGCATAGGATTTCATGGAAGATGTCTGCAGAAAATCCCTAAAGCTTAAAGTTTGTACCCCCCTTGGCAAGTGGATCGAGGTATGCAGAAAAGTGTGCATTGTTATAAAGGTGTATATGTTCTAGAGATAAACCCTGTTCATGCTGTTTGGTTTTAAATACGCTATGCATGTAACCATGTTTCTTTGAATGTTCAATGTAATTAGATGTGTGTGCAGACAACTGTAATTAACCCTGTAACCCCCTTTTTGGTGACAACTGTAAATAAGTGTTTTATATGTCATTTACAGTTTTCACGGTGCTATGGTGCTATGGTGCTATGGTGCTATGGTGCTTACGATATTCATATTTACGGTGCTCAAGGAGATAAAGAAAATAATATTCAACCCTGCTGCGCACCTTTGTTCCGAAATAATAAAACTACTGCACCCGTCAGAAGCTCTCCTCTTGTTATTTATTCGATGCCAAAGGGGCCGTAACATTCTGAGATGTATCTGGTCCTCCTAAGATCCTCTCCAGGTCTTATCTGCTCAGATGGCTTCTATCTCCCAGCGATTCCTCCTCTATGTCTTTATGTACAGCAGAGTCGTATTCCTCGGCGTGACGACGTCCCTTCTGTAGACGGGATACAAATGGAAGACCAAAATGCTGATTCATGGAAAGGAAGGAATGTTGGCGTTTTTTTGTCTACTGACCTTGGCCGAAATCTAAATGTATTTAAGATTTGGAACCAACCTCAGCTTTAGCTTATGCTTTTCAGATGGTGAACTGATTTTTTTCCTAAGCACTCCCAAAAATCCCTTATTCCCCAAGCTTGTTATTGGTAAAGCCCCTTCATTTGTCCACCGACTCAATCGGCTTTTATGGTTTTCTAAGGCCAAAATGTATCAGTGAGGCTAAATCTAAAGGCCCAGATTCTCGTAGATGGGCGTAAAACTGCGGCGGCGTAACGTATGTCATTTACATTACGCCGCCGCAAGTTTTACAGGCAAGTGCTTTATTCACAAAGCACTTGCTTGTAAAGTTGCGGCGGCGTAGCGTAAATCACCAGGCGCAAGCCCGCCTAATTTAAATGATCCGGGTAGGGGGCGTATAGCATTTAAATTAAGCGTGTTCCCGCGATGAACGTAATGCGCATGCGCTGTCCCTAAAATTTCCTGACGTGCATTGCGCTAAATGACTGGTTTGGTAAATGATTGGTTTCGACGTGAACGTAAATGGCGTCCAGCCCCATTCACGGACGACATACGCAAACAACGTAAATTTTTAAATTTCGGCGCGGAAACGACGGCCATACTTAACATTGGTTGCCCCTCATATAGCAGGGGCAACTTTATGCGTCGCAAATCTAACGTAAACGTCGTAACTTCACTGCGTCGACCGCGCGTACGTTCGGGAATTCGCGTATTTTGCTAATATGCATACTCGACGGGGAAAACGACGGAGGCGACACCTAGCGGCAAAAAAAAATTGCATTTAAGATCCGACAGCGTAAGAGCCTTACGCCTGTCGGATCTAATGGATATCTATGCGTAACTGATTCTAAGAATCAGTCGCATAGATACGACGGCCCAGATTAGGACTTACGACGGCGTACATTGCGTTGCGCCGTCGTAAGCCCTTTGAGAATCTGGGCCATAGTGTTACTAAACCCAGGAGTCTGGAGTCACTATATCTGATCTCCCACAGCACACAGAACATGGAAATGCAATTATTTGTAGTAAATAAAAACTGCTAAATACCTTTTCTCATCAGCAGTATATAGCAGTCTTGTGACTTCTATCAGTGTCTGGTTAACCACTTAAGGAGCGCCTAACGCCGCTATACATCGGCAGAATGGCACGGCTGGGCACAGGCACGTACCTGTACGTCGCCTTTAAGAGCCCAGCCGTGGGGGTCGCACGCGTGAGGCCGGCGGTGCGCTCGCGACCCGGTCCGAAGCTCCTTGACCACGCCCGCGGGACCCGCGGACTCGATCGCCGCTGGTGTCACAGGAGCAGAAGAACGGGGAGAGGTGAGTGTAAACACACCTTCCCCGTTCTTCTCTGTGGCAGTGTCACTGATCGTCTGTTCCCTGATATAGGAAACGACGATCAGTGACGTCACACGTCCAGCCACGCCCCCCTACAGTAAGAATCACTCCCTTAGGGCACACTTAACCCCTTAGCGCCCCCCTAGTGGTTAACCCCTTTACTGCCATTGTCATTTTCACAGTAATCAGTGGATTTTTATAGCACTTTTCGCTGTGAAAATGAAAATGGTCCCAAAAATGTTTCAAAAGTGTCTGATATAAGGTCGCAGTCACAAAAAAAAAACGCTGATCGCCGCCATTACTAGTAAAAAAAAAAAAATATTAATAAAAATGCCATAAAACGATCCCCTATTTTGTAAATGCTATAAATTTTGCGCAAATCAATCAATAAACGCTTATTGCGATTATTTTTACCAAAAATAAGTAGAAGAATTTGTATCGGCCTAAACTGAGGAAAAAAAAAAGTTTTTATATATATTTTTGGGGGGATATTTATTATCGCAAAAAGTAAAAAATATTGCATTTTTTTTCAAAATTGGCGCTCTATTTTTGTTTTTGTTTATTGGGGGATATAATTGGTTGGGGGAAGGGAATATGGGATGCCCATAGAACATGTTGCTTTGTCATCATATTAAAGAACTTGTAATTTAGTTGAGCCTTGAAGTATTGATGCAAAAATAAAAACCGCAGAGGTGATCAAATACCACCAAAAGAAAGCTCTATTTGTGGGGGAAAAAGGACGCCAATTTTGTTTGGGAGCCACGTCGCAGGACCGCGCAATTGTCAGTTAAAACGATGCAGTGAGGAATCGCTAAAAGGGGCAAGGTCCTTAACCTGCATAATGGTCCGGGTCTTAAGTGGTTAAAACTGGTGACTGGGGAAGGGAAGTGACAGAATTAAAGGGAACTGGTGACTGGGGAAGGGAAGTAAAGGGAACTGGTGACTGGGGAAGGGAAGTGACAGAAGTGAAGAGAACTGGTGACTGGAAAAGGGAAGTGAAGGGAACTGGTGACTGGGGAAGAGAAGTGAAGGGAACTGGTGACTGGGGAAGGGAAGTGACAGAAGTGAAGGGAATTGGTGACTGGGGAAGGGAAGTGACAGAAGTGAAGGGAATTGGTGACTGGGGAAGGGAAGTGACGGAAGTGAAGGAAACTTGTGACTGGGGAAGAGAAGTGACAGAAGTGAAGGGAACTGGTGACTGGAAAAGGGAAGTGAAGGGAACTGGTGACTGGGGAAGAGAAGTGACGGAAGTGAAGGGAACTGGTGA
This sequence comes from Rana temporaria, assembly GCF_905171775.1. NCBI lineage: Eukaryota > Metazoa > Chordata > Amphibia > Anura > Ranidae > Rana > Rana temporaria. The sequence continues at coordinate 5,581,347 of NC_053501.1, read as the reverse complement.
CTGGGGAAGGGAAGTGAAGGGAACTGGTGACTGGGGAAGGGAAGTGAAGGGAACTGGTGACTGGGGAAGGGAAGTGAAGGGAACTGGTGACTGGGGAAGGGAAGTGAAGGAAGTGAAGGGAACTGGTGACTGGAAAAGGGAAGTGAAGGGAACTGGGGAAGGGAAGTGAGTGCATCAATACTTCAAGGCTCAATTAAATTACAAGTTCTTTAATATGATGGCAAAGCAACATGTTCAATGGGCATCCCATATTCCCTTCCCCCAACCAATTATATCCCCCAATAAACAAAAACAAAACAACGCAAATGATCGTTCATTGTCTCTGAGGTGATAGATTGAGGTCTGGCAGCAGGGTGATATGGTAGATGTTGTATGGCCTTAGGGTCGAGTCAAGAATGTAACTAAAACATGGCGCCTTCGTCCAGGACTACCCCAGAATTGTTGATGCCCAGATCCTGGAGGAAGTTCACCTTACACGGACACAACCAATCACAAACTAATACTACCTAGATATCATTGTGCTAATGATACATATGCTCACCGCCTTAGTAGCCCACCTATAAAACCCCCCATGTATCCGGAACCAATAAAGAGAGTATCATCAATCTGAGGAAAGTCTCAGTGTGATCTTTTCTCATGCATGCACTAAGTCATATAGGTTTAATCAGGACGGGGCAGATACTGATCAGACGATTGGTCTGTTCCAAAACAATACCTTCTGTGAATCTGAAGGACCTGTCTGTGCATTAGGATGATCCATCTGAAAGTCAGAAGGACCTGTCTGGGATTTGGAAAGACCTGTCAGGCCCCATACACACGTCCGAGGAACTCAACGTGCCAAACACATCGAGTTCCTCGTCGAGTTCTGTATTGAAGCCGCCCAGGATCTCGGCGGGCCAACTTTCCTCATTGAACAACGAGGAAATAGAGAACGTGTTCTCTATTTGGCCCGACGAGTTCCTCGTCGGCTTCCTCGGTGAAAAGTGTACACACAACCGAGTTTCTCGGCAGAATCCAGCTCCGATCGAGTTTCTGGCTAAATTCTGCCGAGAAACTCGGTCGTGTGTACGGGGCCTCAGAGGGTCAGGAGACCAATTTGAGATTCATGAGGACCTGTCTGAGATTTAGAAAGGACCTGCCTGAGGGTTAGGAGACCAGTTTAAGAGTCAGGAGGACCTGTCTGAGATTTAGGAGGACCTGTCTGATGGTTAGGAGACCATTTTGAGATTCACAAGTACCTGTCTGAGATTTAGGAGGACATGTCTAAGGCTTAGGAGACCAGTTTGAGAGTCAGGAGGATCTGTTTGAGATTTAAGAGGATCTGTCTGATGGTTAGGAGACCAGTTTGAGATTCATGAGGACCTGTCTGAGGGTTAGGAGACCAGTTTGAGATTCATGAGGACCTATCTGATGGTTAGGAGACCAGTTTGAGATTCATGAGGACCTGTCTGAGGGTTAGGAGACCAGTTTGAGATTCATGAGGACCTGTCTGATGGTTAGGAGACCAGTTTAAGATTGATGAAGACCTGTCTGAGATTTAGGAGGACCTGTCTGAGATTTAGGATGACCTGTCTGAGGGTTAGGAGACCAGTTTGAGAGTCCGGAGGACCTGTCTGAGATTTAGGAGGACCTGACCGAGGGTTAGGAGACCAGTTTGAGATTCATGCGGACCTGTCTGAGATTTAGGAGGACCTGTCTGAGGGTTAGAAGACCAGTTTGAGATTCATGAGAACCCGTCTGAGATTTAGGCGGACCTGTCTGAGGGTTAGGAGACCAGTTTAAGAGTTCAGAGGACCTGTTTGAGATTTTGGAGCACCTGCCTGAGGGTCAGGACACCTGTTTTAGGGTCAGGAGGACCTGTCATATTCGGGAGGATTGATCTGAGGGTCAGGAGACCTGTTTGAGAGTCAGGAGGACCTGTCTGAGATTTAGGAGGACCTTTCTGAGGGTTAGGAGACCGTTTAAGATTCATGAAGACCTGTCTGAGAATTAGTAGGACCTTTCTGAGGGTTAGGAGACCAGTTTTAGAGTCAGGAGGACCTGTTTGAGATTTTGGAGCACCTTCCTGAGGGTCAGGACACCTGTTTGAGGGTCAGGAGGACCTGTCAGATATTTGGGAGGATTGGTCTGAGGGTCAGGAGACCTGTTTGAGAGTCAGGAGAACCTGTCTGAGGGTGAGGAGACCTTTCCAGGAGTCAGGTAGACCTGTCAGAGGGTCAGGAGAACCTATCCTCAGATTTTTTTTCACTCGCTGTTTTTTGCTGTGTACTTTTTTTACTCCGTTACTTTCATGTTTGAAATAGAAGCAGACAAACACCTCCTCCTCGGCACAGCCAGGAATTATGATTTTTTTCCCGCATCTGTCGGAGTCTGCAAAGCACATTGTGGGGAAATTTGAATTCAGAAAAGGAGAAATATGTCCTTGTTTTCTTTCGGTAAGCAGATGTTCTTTGCTGTTTATCTAGTCTCAGTGAGCACTCACCTCCCATTACACCCCGTAACGGCAATCTAGGGAAACAAGCAACCGCTCGAGAATGTCACTGGAGCCTTAAAAGTGATCTCTACCTTCAATGCCATTAAACATCACCTCAACAAGGGAGCCGCTACCACTACAAAAAGCTTGCTGCAACTCAATAAAGGAGAACTGAAGTTTTATTAAAAATTGATATAACAAATATTGAAAATTGAATGTTATTAAAAATTACCTCTCCATTCCAATCTGCAGACACTCTATTTTTTTTATTTTTTTTATTTTACAAGTGACAAAAAAAAACAAAAAAACAATGATCACCACAGCTTAAAATTGTCAGCAAGAAGAGAACCTGGAATTTTGGCAGGGCAATCTCACTGTTGGAGCAACCAGACATAAGAAGCCAAACTGTCTCTGTAAACCAGGCTTCACATATAACCAGGGCTTTTTTTCTCAGACAAAGGGTGCAGGTACCCCCCCTTTTTGAGTCACCTCTTGTCTCCTCCCCTTACCCACCCCTGAGCACCGTCCCTTGTCTCCACCCCCTATCCACCTCTGAGCACTGTCCCTTGTCTCCACCCCCTACCCACCTCTGAGCACCGTCCCTTGTCTCCACCCCCTACCCACCTATGAGCACCGTCCCTTGTCTCCACCCCCTACCCACCTCTGAGCACCATCCCTTGTGTCCACCCCCTACCCACCTCTGAGCAGTTAGTGGCTAGTGAAGGGGAAGAGGGGGCTTGGGTGGCCGGGGGGGGGGTGTGGGAGTTGTCCAGCCGCCATGGGAGAGACCTGTCAAAATGGGCCAGTCTGGATGACGTCCAGGGCCAAATTTCTGTCCCAGTCCAGCCCTGATTCCCCCTCATTCCCGCTGAAAAATAGCCCTGCATATAACTAAGATATTATTTCTCATTGGATTGGGCCTTGGATGAAGAGACCAAAACACATTTGTGTCAGACAATAATCCTTCTCACTCTCCATATATCAGAACATTGGGGGGTCCACACAAGTCTATAATCCGCGTTACTCTCTCTACAATCCTCCTGTTGCCCTGCACATTTGTAAATAACGCACAGACTCCGATTCCAGAGATCTCATTTATGGGGGATTTACTTAACCTCCTGATTTTACACTGGGGGAATACAATGAAGATGTTGTAAGACAGCCACAGGCGTATGTAAAGGGATGATTGCGCTGGGAGGGGATTCAGTACTGCGAATGTGTCATTGGATAATTCTCCAGCCTTGGGGTTCGCATTTAATTTACTCAATAAATCTTTGTGTGAAGATCACAAATGTTCCCCACGTGGGTTCCGGGTGGAGTCCAGTTGTACAAAAAAGCATCCATTTAAATTTTTCAGCAACATTTAAGACTTTCTGGATCAGACATTTGATGGCGTATTCTGGCCGGACAGAGGCTGGTTATGTTCTGTTTCTGATAAGTTGGTGAAGTTCTGCCTGTCCTCCTGGAAGGTTTCTTTATAATTCTTCTGTCTCCAAATTTTTTTTGTTTTTATTGCTGTGGCTGAGATGATGAACAGTTATCAGTAAGTAAGCCAGCGCATATCAGGGGGAGCCAAGTGCTGGTTGAGATTTGGAAACGCAGAACTTATATCTGAAATATTCTTGTTTAACCACTTGACCTCCAGAAGGTTTTTACTCCCTTCATGACCAGAGCATTTATTTAAATTTGTTATGTTTTGCAGCACTGCGCTACTTTAATTGGTCAAAAAGTCTGAAGGACAATAAAACTGTGTCATGGATATACAGTAATGTTTGTTTGTCAGCTTACCTCCTCCATGTGTTCACCTTAGAGGCCAGCCACTCTCACCTGGCTGCTTAGGTAATCTCTCCTCTAGCAAGGCTCAACCCCAGGCCCTATTAGGGACTCTATATCAACCTGTGCCCTGCAGGCCAGCCGTGCTGATCAACAGTGTTTGTTTAGCTATTGTGTGTTTGGGTTTCTGCTTGCCGTGTGCTACGTCTGTTTTTTCCGATCTTGGCTTGTTGTCGACTATCCCTGTCTGCTTGTGACCTTGACCTTTGGCGTGTCCTTTGTTTATCGTTGTTTGCTAGTCGCCCCAACCTTTGGCTCATCCCCTCACTATCTCGTATATGCTGAGCTGCTGCTTCCCCTCTATCCTCTATAGCCTACTGTGAGCATGAGCTGGGGGACTCTGGGGGCCGCGACCTGGATCCAGTTGCAGCCCAGTCCATCCTCACCACTAGAGACTCTGGTGAACACCTGCTGGATCTTAGACTCCGCGCTCTGAGGAATCTTAGGCTGGGATCCCTGTTAGTGCTCCAGTGGACCTGCCTTCCTTAGCCACCCAGTGTTCCATCCGCAGCAGTCAACCATAGGGTCCACTACCTTAGCGGTGCACTCCTGACCCCAACGGTGTGCATCTGTCACCTGACCGCAGGTGACCCGACAAACTGGCCCTTTATTTAGAAAGTACGGAGACCCCTGTCATAGAGTAAACATTAAAACTGTTGTCTTGTACCTGTATCGCTACCCCCGAAGGAGCCGCTGATTTGTTGTTGGGATCGGCGTTTTTAAGTTACCTTGATGTAGTCTAGAGGTGCATTTGGAAAAACAGAGCAGTGAGCGAAATTCCAGACAGTGACTAAAGGTTTTCCAATGCTTTATTTCCAGGCCAACACGGCCAAACATCAACATCAAATGGGAAAGAAAAGGTTGATGAAGGAAAAGAGAGAAACCTTGCAGTGTCAGGCCTGGATATGAACCGAGCAGTCCTGCTCTCAGTAGTATCAGATTGTGGTTCGTCGCCACTCTAGTTGGAGTGGGTGAAGTGCCCCCGGACAGACCCCTATCATAAGCCTGGCAGCCGAGGTGTCACTTTAGATTTGCTGGGAGGAACAGATCTCTCTCACAGGCCTGGCTCTAGGGCCTCTGCCTTTAAGCAAGCTAGATGGATGATTGGAGCGAATCCTCCCAGTAAGTTTTAGCATAGGTCACCGAATGACAGCAAAGCGTACCTGTCAGCAGTCCGGTCACCAGATCGGGAGGCAATGGGGTCTTAGGACAGGAAGTTGAACCACCTAGGACCAGGAACTAAGCAGATTACAAAATCTGCCTAGTAACAGCCAGATAGAAGTGAGTAAAAAAAAAAATATTTTTTTTTTTACATTAACCCCTTAACGCCCGCCGCACGACTATATACGTCCGCAAAATGGCACGAACAGGCAGATGGGCGTATATATACGTCCCTGCCTTCTAGCGGGTGGGGGGTCTGATCGGGACCCCCCCCCCCCCCCCATGCGTGTGGTGGGCAGATTCCCTCGGGGAGCGATCCGGGACGACGACGCGGCTATTCGTTTATAGCCGCTCCGTCGCGATCGCTCCCCGGAGCTGAAGAACGGGGAGAGCCGTATGTAAACGCGGCTTCCCCGTGCTTCACTGTGGCGGCGGATCGATCGAGTCATCCTTTTTATAAGGGAGACTCGATCGATGACGTCAGTCCTACAGCCACACCCTCCTACAGTTGTAAACACACACTAGGTGAACCCTAACTCCTACAGCGCCCCCTGTGGTTAACTCCCAAACTGCAACTGTCATTTTCACAATAAACAATGCAATTTAAATGCATTTTTTGCTGTGAAAATGACAATGGTCCCAAAAATGTGTCAAAATTGTCCGAAGTGTCCGCCATAATGTCGCAGTCACGAAAAAAATCGCTGATCGCCGCCAATAGTAGTAAAAAAAAAAAAAAATTATAAAAATGCAATAAAACGATCTCCTATTTTGTAAACGCTATAAATTTTGCGCAAACCAATCGATAAACGATATTTTTGTTTATAGCGCAAAAAATAAAAACCGCAGAGGTGATCAAATACCACCAAAAGAAAGCTCTATTTGTGGGGAAAAAAGGACGCCAATTTTGTTTGGGAGCCACGTCGCAACGACCGCGCAATTGTCTGTTAAAGCAACGCAGTGCCGAATCGCAAAACCTGGCCTGGGCATTTAGCTGCAAAATGGTCCGGGGCTTAAGTGGTTAAAGGCAAGCTGTTAATAGAAAGTTCATTTTTAGGGTAGAACTCCGCTTTAATAATACCCTTCACTGGAGACACTGGAACTCAATAATTTGGAGGGGAATCTGGCCATATAGGTAGCTTTGATGGTCAGGACTTTTGGTGGTATGGTGACGTTTATCACCTAGGTGAGGACTCTCCTGTACGCCAAAGATGGTGTTTTAGGAGACGGATAAGAAGATTTTTTCTTAGCGAAATGAATGTGTTTTGAAATAAGAGATGCTTCGGCGATGATCCTCCGCAATACAGAGAGTCGCTGAGTAATGTAATATCGCTCCAAAAGCGCCCGTCTCCCTCCTCGCCAGGGGCCAGGCTCGGCACTCTCTTGATTTCAGATTCCGGTCATGGCAGATCATGAATGAAATCCATTACTTTCCATGGACCATCTAGCAAAAAAATATTCACATTCAGGAAGATTAAAGCCTTGTGTCACTCTGCGAGAGCGGCGAGAGTAGATGGGGGATTATGCCGCCTTCGCAGCCTTTTTTTCCCTTTAGGGCGAGAAATCCCAATATAGCAGCGCCTAATCTATTTTCTATCCCTCGCCATTAAAAGCGGAGCGGAATATTGAGCGTACCACAGATCTATCACACGTCCGCGCCAGGGGCACCTGTTAAACGTCACTTGTCGGGGCGCAAAGCCGGGCAGGTGGCATCGGCCGGGGCTCAGGACAAGGCACGCGGGACGCGAGGAAAGCTTTCTCCGTGCTTCCATGTGTTTCATTTTGGTGGAAACCCAAACTAATTACTTCAAGGCGATCCGCTTGGCCCGCGTCCTTCATCTTTTTCCTGCCTTGCGCAGATTAGCAAGGTTGATCCTTCATTGATGCGCGACCCGCTGCCAGCGGAATCTCACACCTTCCCCCCCCTTTTTTTTTTCTGCTCATGCTCTTTGATATGCTAGTAATATAAAAATAAAATAAAAAAATAACACTATTCTCCATAAAGGACGTTAAACGTTATGTCGTCTGCGAATCCCCAGATGTCTCTGGCGGCTCAGGGACGTCGCTTCTAATCCAATGCCGTCGGAGCAAACGCAGTCGGTATTTTTATGATTTGCCCCCCCCCCCCCCCGGTAATCCCTTTATGATGGAATTACAATGCTATGCGTTTCTGGTGCCACTTTTAAAGCCGTGCGCACTTCTTTTTTTTACTCTATGAACCATGTATGGGTGAAATGGAGCGTTTTCCCACCAAGGCTTACCAGAACTCATAGCAGGTAGAAGGTGTATATGTAAGAAAATGGTGGACAGTGTCACAAAGGGGCCCCTGGGTAAAAAAAAAAAAATTGTCTCCCATTTCTGTTACATGGCATGTAGCGACTATGTACCTTACAGCAGGGCTCGACAATATCCGGGCGCCCGGTCGCAATTGCGACAAGAAATTGTGACCTGGCGGCCGCCGGTAATTGAGGCCACGGCTTTGCGGCCTACAAGGCCGCAAAGCAGCGGACTCAATTAGTGTGCCCATCAGTGCCGCCTATGTGTGCCCATCAGTGCCGCCTATGAGTGCCCATCAGTGCCGCATACCAGCGCCGCCAATCAGTGCCACCTCATCTGTGCCCGTCAGTACTACCTCATCGATGTCCATCAGTGCCATCTCATCGGTGCCCATCAGTGCCGCCATATTAGTGCCTGTAATTGAAAGAGAAAAACTTATTTACAAAAAAATGAACAGAAAAAAATAAAACCGTAATTTTTTTAAAAAAATTTCAGTCTTTTTTTAGTTGTTGCGCAAAAAAAAAAAAATCGCAGAGGTGATCAAATACCACCAAAAGAAACTCTATTTGTGGGGAAAAAAGGACGCCAATTTTGTTTGGGTACAGTGTTGTATGACCGCGCAATTGCCATTCAAAGTGCGACAGTGCTGAAAGCTGAAAATTGGCTTGGGCGGGAAGGTGCGTAAGTGCCCCCCCCGTATGGAAGTGGTTAAAAAAAGAAAAAAGTTGCAGCTGAAGTTCATCTCTTGTCCTTGTTTGGTAAGGTCCGGTGATGTCGCGTTGATCTTTTTTCGGTAAAAATAGACGCTCTACTTGGATGAACTCCGACTCCCCGCGCTGCCGTCCTGATGTCATCTCCATTCTGTCATTGTCTGAATATTAGAAGACAGCTGCATCTACAAGAAATCTCCTTATCAAAGTGCGATGTGTTTCCTGCCCCCCCCCCCCCCGGGGAGCCTCGGACGTCCCGAGGTGGACAGAGCCCAGAGAGGGGACGGGCAGGAAGACGAGGACAAATTCTATAAGGGATATTCCAGAATAATCCGCAGCGAAGACCCGGCCCATTGGGGGGGGGGGGGCTCTCCATTTCCTGAGGGTTGTATAGTCTGAGCGGCCAGGAAAAGCCTCGCCCAGGCCATTGTGACACGCTGATAAAAATACATATTCATATAAGATGGGGTTGGTGACACCAAAGGAGCGTCTTAACCTTGTATGGCTCCCAGCCAGGAGTTGGATGGATGACCCCAGCCAGGAGTTGGATGGATGCCCCCCAGCCAGGAGATGAGTGGAGGATGGCCCCCAGCCAGGAGTTGGGTGGATGACCCCCAGCCAGGAGTTGGATGGATGACCCCCAGCCAGGAGTTGGATGGATGGCCCCCAGCCAGGAGTTGGGTGGATGGCCCCCAGCAAGGAGATGGGTGGATGGCCCCCAGCCAGGAGTTGGATGAATGCCCCCCAGCCAGGAGATGGGTGGAGGATGGCCCCCAGCCAGGAGTTGGGTGGATGGCCCCCAGCCAGGAGTTGGGTGGATGGCCCCCAGCCAGGAGTTGGGTGGATGGCCCCCAGCCAGGAGTTGGATGAATGCCCCCCAGCCAGGAGTTGGATGGATGGCCCCCAGCCAGGAGTTGGATGGATGACCCCCAGCCAGGAGTTGGATGAATGCCCCCCAGCCAGGAGTTGGATGGATGACCCCCAGCCAGGAGTTGGATGGATGGCCCCCCAGCCAGGAGTTGGATGGATGCCCCCAGCCAGGAGTTGGATGAATGCCCCCCAGCCAGGAGTTGGATGGATGCCCCCCAGCCAGGAGTTGGATGAATGCCCCCCAGCCAGGAGTTGGATGGATGACCCCCAGCCAGGAGTTGGATGGATGACCCCCAGCCAGGAGTTGGATGGATGGCCCCCCAGCCAGGAGTTGGATGGATGCCCCCAGCCAGGAGTTGGATGAATGCCCCCCAGCCAGGAGTTGGATGGATGCCCCCCAGCCAGGAGTTGGATGAATGCCCCCCAGCCAGGAGTTGGATGAATGCCCCCCAGCCAGGAGTTGGATGGATGACCCCCAGCCAGGAGTTGGATGGATGACCCCCAGCCAGGAGTTGGATGGATGGCCCCCAGCCAGGAGTTGGATGAATGCCCCCCAGCCAGGAGTTGGATGGATGACCCCCAGCCAGGAGTTGGATGGATGACCCCTAGCCAGGAGTTGGATGAATGCCCCACAGCCAGGAGTTGGATGAATGCCCCCCAGCCAGGAGTTGGATGAATGCCCCCCAGCCAGGAGTTGGATGAATGCCCCACAGCCAGGAGTTGGATGAATGCCCCCCAGCCAGGAGTTGGATGAATGCCCCCCAGTCAGGAGATGGGTGGATGGCCCCCAGCCAGGAGTTGGATGGATGACCCCCGGCCAGGAGTTGGATGGATGGCCCCCAGCCAGGAGTTGGATGGATGGCCCCCAGCCAGGAGTTGGATGGATAGCCCCCAGCCAGGAGTTGGATGGATGGCCCCCAGCCAGGAGTTGGATGGATGGCCCCCAGCCAGGAGTTGGATGAATGCCCCCCAGCCAGGAGATGGGTGGAGGATGGCCCCAGCCAGGAGTTGGATGGATGACCCCCAGCCAGGAGTTGGATGGATGACCCCCAGCCAGGAGATGGGTGGATGACCCCCAGCCAGGAGTTGGATGGATGCCCCCCAGCCAGGAGTTGGATGAATGCCCCCCAGACAGGAGTTGGATGGATGGCCCCCAGCCAGGAGTTGGATGGATGCCCCACAGCCAGGAGTTGGATGGATGCCCCCCAGCCAGGAGTTGGATGGATGCCCCCCAGCCAGGAGTTGGATGAATGCCCCCCAGCCAGGAGTTGGATGGATGACCCCCAGCCAGGAGTTGGATGGATGACCCCCAGCCAGGAGTTGGATGGATGGCCCCCAGCCAGGAGTTGGATGAATGCCCCCCAGCCAGGAGTTGGATGGATGACCCCCAGCCAGGAGTTGGATGGATGACCCCTAGCCAGGAGTTGGATGAATGCCCCCCAGCCAGGAGTTGGATGGATGGCCCCCAGCCAGGAGTTGGATGGATGACCCCCAGCCAGGAGTTGGATGAATGCCCCCCAGCCAGGAGTTGGATGGATGCCCCCCAGCCAGGAGTTGGATGAATGCCCCCCAGCCAGGAGTTGGATGAATGCCCCACAGCCAGGAGTTGGATGAATGCCCCCCAGTCAGGAGATGGGTGGATGGCCCCCAGCCAGGAGTTGGATGGATGACCCCCGGCCAGGAGTTGGATGGATGGCCCCCAGCCAGGAGTTGGATGGATGGCCCCCAGCCAGGAGTTGGATGGATGGCCCCCAGCCAGGAGTTGGATGGATGGCCCCCAGCCAGGAGTTGGATGAATGCCCCCCAGCCAGGAGATGGGTGGAGGATGGCCCCAGCCAGGAGTTGGGTGGATGGCCCCCAGCCAGGAGTTGGATGGATGCCCCCCAGCCAGGAGTTGGATGGATGGCCCCCAGCCAGGAGATGGGTGGAGGATGGCCCCAGCCAGGAGTTGGATGGATGACCCCCAGCCAGGAGTTGGATGAATGCCCCCCAGCCAGGAGTTGGATGAATGCCCCACAGCCAGGAGTTGGATGAATGCCCCCCAGCCAGGAGTTGGATGGATGCCCCCCAGCCAGGAGTTGGATGGATGCCCCCCAGCCAGGAGTTGGATGGATGGCCCCCAGCCAGGAGATGGATGGATGGCCCCCAGCCAGGAGTTGGATAATTGCCCCCCAGCCAGGAGTTGGGTGAGGAGTTGGATGGATGGCCCCCAGCCAGGAGTTGGATGGATGCCAGGAGATGGGTGGATGGCCCCCAGCCAGGAGTTGGATGGATGCCCCCAGCCAGGAGTTGGATGGACAAATGTTGGCAACTATGGACATAGATAAAGGGGTACTCCTGTATGGTCCTCAGGGCCCCGGATGGCATCCCCCCCCCCCTGACACAGGGCCCCATACAGACAACCTGACATGGAACCCCATACAGGCAACCTGACACAGGGCCCCATACAGACATCCTGACACAGGGCCCCATACAGAGAACCTGACACGGAGCCCCATACAGAGAACCTGACACAAGGCCCCATAAAGACAACCTGACACGGGGCCCCATACAGACAACCTGACACGGAGCCCCATACAGACAACCCGACACAAGGCCCCATACAGGCAACCTGACACAGGGGCCCATACAGACAATGCTTCAGTTATGAATGAGCACAGTAAGTGATTGGTAGCGATCACTCATTGTGTTCATTCAGGAAAGGAAGGGGCTGGTAAATATGACATATTTAACTAACCCTTCCCCCCACTCTGGATCTTGAAGGATCCTTTTGTGTGCAGGGTTGCCATCAAAAATTTTGGGGCCCCTTACAGAGCTTCAGTCATGGGCCTCCTGGAGCAGAGAATGGGAGGGGGTGCCGCCCCCGCAAATTGAGAAGCGGGGGAGTGTCGCAAGTTGAGAAGCGGGGGAGTGCTGCAAGTTGAGAAGCGGGGGGGGGGGCGCAAATTGAGAAGCGGGGGAGTGCTGCAAGTTGAGAAGCGGGAGGGGCGCAAATTGAGAAGCGGGGGAGTGCTGCCAATTGAGAAGCGGGGGGGCACAAATTGAGAAGCTGGGGGAGCTGCCGCCACAAATTAGGTTCGGGGGACTTTGGGTGCTGACAAAAAAAAAGGGGGGATGCCAACCGGGGGCCCTGGGGACCACCGGGCCCCTTAGAGGTCAGGGGGGGCTTTGGGTGCTAAAAAAGAAAGAAAAAGGGGGATGCTATCTGGGGCCCTGGGGACCACCGGGCCCCTTAGAGGTCGGGGGGGGCTTTGGGTGCTGACAAAAAAAAGGGGGGATTCCATCTGGGGCCCTGGGGACCACCGGGCCCCTTAGAGGTCGGGGGGGGGCTTTGGGTGCTGACAAATAAAAAGGGGGGGGGGCCCTGGGGACCATACAGGAGGACTGGTAGTACCCCTTTATCTACGTCCCTGGACGCCATGATGAACGCCGGCATCTGTAGACGATGGCGAATGACAACTAAAAATCTTCTCAAACAGAATTGTGGATTAGTCGGTGTCACTAGGGGGTCCCCCCCCCCCCGTTTTGTTGTGATAAGTGATGTCAGCGGGGGGGGGGGGGAGGGGGAGTGACAGCGCCACGTTCACTTTGACAGAACCCGACCGCGCAGCGATTTCTGTCCCGGTGCGTCTCGTTGAACGTTCTCAATAAAGGATCACTGCGGCGTGAAACGGCGAGGTAATTGCTGCCTTTCTCTGTCACATGGAGCTTGACGTCTCCTAGCGCGCCGCCATCCTGACTTAATGGCGCAGCTGCACCTCCATTTATAGGATGGGACGGCCAGGACGCCGCGCGCCGCGGTCCCCGCCCCCCCCTCCAGGTGTATTATAACCTGAGATGTCACTTAGCCGTAATCAGCAACTGTCAGAGGTGACAATAGAAGGGATGGAACTCCCCCCCCCTCCCCGAAAATATCCAGAAGGCGGATTTCGTGTTTTATTATCTCTATTCTGGGTTTAAAAAAAGAAACCTGACGACTTTATTATTGTTCTCTATTTATTATTCCAGTATGTCTGCAGAACATCGCGCCATCCCCAACTGATACACAATAATAAATTTTGCAGATTATTCCTTGTGTGACTGGAGATCTGCAGAACATCGCGCCATCCCCAACTGATACACAATAATACATTCTGCAGATTATTCCTTGTGTGACTAGAGATCTGCAGAACATCGCGTCATCCCCAACTGATACACCATAATACATTCTGCAGATTATTCCTTGTGTGACTAGAGATCTGCAGAACATCGCGCCATCCCCAACTGATACACAATAATACATTCTGCAGATTATTCCTTGTGTGACTGGAGATCTGCAGAACATCGCGCCATCCCCAACTGATACACAATAATACATTCTGCAGATTATTCCTTGTGTGACTAGAGATCTGCAGAACATCGCGTCATCCCCAACTGATACACCATAATACATTCTGCAGATTATTCCTTGTGTGACTAGAGATCTGCAGAACATCGCGTCATCCCCAACTGATACACCATAATACATTCTGCAGATTATTCCTTGTGTGACTGGAGATCTGCAGAACATCGCGCCATCCCCAACTGATACACAATAATACATTCTGCAGATTATTCCTTGTGTGACTGGAGATCTGCAGAACATCGCGCCATCCCCAACTGATACACAATAATACATTCTGCAGATTATTCCTTGTGTGACTAGAGATCTGCAGAACATCGCGTCATCCCCAACTGATACACAATAATACATTCTGCAGATTATTCCTTGTGTGACTGGAGATCTAGGTGTCGCCTCCGTCGGGAAAACGACGGAGGCGACACCTAGCGGCGAAAAAAAAAATTGCATTTAAGATCCGACGGCGTAAGAGCCTTACGCCTGTCGGATCTAATGGTTATCTATGCGTAACTGATTCTAAGAATCAGTCGCATAGATACGACGGCCCAGATTAGGACTTACGACGGCGCACATTGCGTTGCGCCGTCGTAAGCCCTTTGAGAATCTGGGCCATATATATATAGGTAGATAGATATATACATACATAAACTGACATTTGGAAAAGGTTCCCATTGGTCTCGGGGTAATCGAAGTGGCGATCGCGCCTCGTCCATTTATCTAGAACACGAGAATGTATATCCGACTCGCGGAGACGTGTGTTTCAAATTACAGTTTCGTAGATGGAAGGAGCTGTGAGCGTTGCGGTGAAATGGGAGCGTATTCATCATCCTGGCTGGAACGCCGCCTTTACTGGTTGTTATTAACCCTTTGTCCGCTGAGACTGCGCTGGCTAATTTCCAGGCATGCGTCCCTCCGTCGTCCTGGGGTAGCGGCGGGATTTGGGGTGTAGGGGGGGTCCTGTCTTCCAAAATCAGGACTGCGCGTCAAACGCTCGGCGTAGAGGTGATTACAGATTACGACGTTCAGGGTCGGCAGTATCCAAGCTGCACGTAATTCGGCCTTTTGGTGGCGGGAAGCCGCACACTGGCTGGATTTGGGTTGAGTGATGATTAAGAGAAGCCATACACGGTTATTTCGTTCAAACACACAGCGTGCGATGAGCGGCGTGTGCGCTCTCCCATGGGTCGCCATTAACCGGAGAAGCGACGCGGTGTGTAAACACGGTGCTTAGTGAATTGGCCCGAGCATGGGAATGAAAACACAACATTGGGGTGGATTCAGGTACTGCTGCGCACTTCTTACGGAGGCGCAGCGTTACGTTTTTACGCTACGCCTCCGTAAATTACTTGCGCTACGCTTGATTCAGGAAGCAGTAGCTCCGTAATTTGCGGAGGCGCTCTGTAAAAATGGCCGGCGTAAGCGTGCGTAATTTAAATGATCCCGTAGGGGGCGTGGATCATTTAAATTAGGCGCGTTCCCGCGCCGAACATAGTGCGCATGCTCCGTCTGGAAACTTTACCGACGTGCATTGCGGCAAATGACTTCGCAAGGACGTCATTTGCTTTAACGTGAACGTAAATGGCGTCCAGCGCCATTCACGATTCACTTACGCAAACAACGTAATTTTCAAACATCGCGGCGCAGGAACGACGGGTATACTTAGCATTGGCTGCCCCTGCTAATAGCAGGAGCAGCCTTACGCGGAACCCGACAAACGCAAACAACGTAAAATGCGTACGCAGGGCGCGCGTACGGTTGTGAATCGGCGTGAGTATGCAATTTGCATACTCTACGCTGACCACTACGGGAACGCCACCTAGCGGCCATCGCAAGAATGCAGCCTACGATATGCGGGCATAAGGAGCCTTATGCCACGCATATCTTAGGCTGCAGTCGGCGTAACGAGCTTTCTGAATACAGAAAAGTCGTTACGCCGGCGCAACTAAGCAATTGCGCTGCGTAACTATGGATACGCAGACGCAATTGCTTACTGAATCCACCCCAGTAAAGTGAAGTCGGTAGGCGGTTTCACATTGCCGGTTCAGACTAGCAAAGGAATACAAGAAAAGCAGCTTACAGTCTCTGTTATTGGGCTTGGCAAAGCTTGATATGAAATTAGAAGGATGATGGGTGAATGTTCGAGGATAAACACACAGCCCAACGTTTCCTCTTCATAGTTTTGTGTAACGCAGGAACAGTTATAACTAGGGATGAGCTTTATGTTCGGGTCGAACATCGGCTGTTCGCCCGTTCGCCGAATAGCGAACAAAATGCGTTGGGTTCCCCCAAATTCCATTACCAGGCCCTTCAGGTCTGGTATGGATTTTAAAGGGAAACCCTGCGCCAAAATTTAAAAAAAAATGACGTGGGGTTCCCCCCAAAAATCCAGACCAGACCCTTACCTGAGCACGCAACCTGACAGGCCGCAGGAAAAGAGGGGGGGATGAGAGAGCGCCCCCCCCCCCCGAACCATACCAGGCCACATGCCCTCAACATGGGGAGGATGTCCCCATGTTGATGGGGACAAGGGTCTCATACCCACAACCCTTGCCAGTTGCCACAGTTGCCCAGGGGTAGAACTGATAACAGTTACCCAGGGGTAGAACTGATAACAGTTGACATGGGGTAGAATTGGTCACAGTTGCCCAGGGATAGAATTGGTCACAGTTGCCCAGAGGTAGAATTGGCCACAGTTGCCCAGGGGTAGACCTGATAACAGTTGATATGGGGTATAATTGGTCACAGTTGCCCAGGGGTAGAACTGATAACAGTTGACATGGGGTAGAACTGATAACAGTTGATATGGGGTATAATTGGTCACAGTTGCCCAGGGGTAGAATTGGTCACAGTTGCCCAGGGGTAGAATTGGTCACAGTTGCCCAGGGGTAGAATTGGTCACAGTTGCCCAGGGGTAGAATTGGTCACAGTTGCCCAGAGGTAGAATTGGTCACAGTTGCCCAGAGGTAGAATCGGTCACAGTTGCCCAGGGGTAGACCTGATAACAGTTGCCCAGGGGTAGAATTGATAACAGTTGCCCAGGGGTAGAATTGGTCACAGTTGCCTAGGGGTAGAACTGATAACAGTTGCCCAGGGGTAGAATTGGTCACAGTTGCCCAGGGGTAGAGAATTGGTCACAGTTGCCCAGGGGTAGAATTGGTCACAGTTGCCCAGAGGTAGAATCAGTCACAGTTGCCCAGAGGTAGAATCAGTCACAGTTGCCCAGAGGTAGAATTGGTCACAGTTGCCCAGGGGTAGAATTGGTCACAGTTGCCCAGAGGTAGAATCAGTCACAGTTGCCCAGAGGTAGAATCAGTCACAGTTGCCCCGGAGTAGAATTGGTCACAGTTGCCCAGAGGTAGAATCAGTCACAGTTGCCCAGAGGTAGAATCAGTCACAGTTGCCCAGAGGTAGAATCAGTCACAGTTGCCCAGGGGAGAATTGGTCACAGTTCCCCCGGGGTAGAATTGGTCACCGTTGCCCCGGGGTAGAATTGGTCACACTTGCCCAAGGTTTAATCATTTTGCCTTCTTCACAGCAAAACCATTGTAATTGGTGAAAGTTTGCACTAGATGGGCGTTTGCCTTTTCCAAGCCTAGTTCGCCCCTAAATGGGACATATAAGGTATAATTATAAAACAAGGAATCTGACATTTATCAAACTTTCACGGCAGGTGAATCTTTCTGGCGATGGGGACAAGGGTCTCATACCCACAACCCTTGCCAGTTGCCACAGTTGCCCAGGGGTAGAACTGATAACAGTTACCCAGGGGTAGAACTGATAACAGTTGACATGGGGTAGAATTGGTCACAGTTGCCCAGGGATAGAATTGGTCACAGTTGCCCAGAGGTAGAATTGGCCACAGTTGCCCAGGGGTAGACCTGATAACAGTTGATATGGGGTATAATTGGTCACAGTTGCCCAGGGGTAGAACTGATAACAGTTGACATGGGGTAGAACTGATAACAGTTGATATGGGGTATAATTGGTCACAGTTGCCCAGGGGTAGAATTGGTCACAGTTGCCCAGGGGTAGAATTGGTCACAGTTGCCCAGGGGTAGAATTGGTCACAGTTGCCCAGGGGTAGAATTGGTCACAGTTGCCCAGGGGTAGAATTGGTCACAGTTGCCCAGAGGTAGAATCGGTCACAGTTGCCCAGGGGTAGACCTGATAACAGTTGCCCAGGGGTAGAATTGATAACAGTTGCCCAGGGGTAGAATTGGTCACAGTTGCCTAGGGGTAGAACTGATAACAGTTGCCCAGGGGTAGAATTGGTCACAGTTGCCCAGGGGTAGAGAATTGGTCACAGTTGCCCAGGGGTAGAATTGGTCACAGTTGCCCAGAGGTAGAATCAGTCACAGTTGCCCAGAGGTAGAATCAGTCACAGTTGCCCAGAGGTAGAATTGGTCACAGTTGCCCAGGGGTAGAATTGGTCACAGTTGCCCAGAGGTAGAATCAGTCACAGTTGCCCAGAGGTAGAATCAGTCACAGTTGCCCCGGAGTAGAATTGGTCACAGTTGCCCAGAGGTAGAATCAGTCACAGTTGCCCAGAGGTAGAATCAGTCACAGTTGCCCAGAGGTAGAATCAGTCACAGTTGCCCAGGGGAGAATTGGTCACAGTTCCCCCGGGGTAGAATTGGTCACCGTTGCCCCGGGGTAGAATTGGTCACACTTGCCCAAGGTTTAATCATTTTGCCTTCTTCACAGCAAAACCATTGTAATTGGTGAAAGTTTGCACTAGATGGGCGTTTGCCTTTTCCAAGCCTAGTTCGCCCCTAAATGGGACATATAAGGTATAATTATAAAACAACGAATCTGACATTTATCAAACTTTCACGGCAGGTGAATCTTTCTGGCGCACGTGTTGTCAATGACAGTGAATAACTCACAACCAGTAAATGTTTGCAGAGAGTCACATTCACTGCTTTATAAATACGCCCCCCTAGGGGTTTCTCTATCTTTCTTTATTATGGTCAGAACCAAAACTTTGTGTTTGATTGGTTTCCGTTCTTTTTATGATGTCAGGGTTTTATCTGTAATCAAACAAAACATTTGGACACGGGCCTGGAATGCCGCCTCGGGCTGGACGCTTCCATTAACCCAGCCGGTGCGACTTCATTGGCGCGCTCCCCGTGGACGGAATTGTAATCAGGGTACAGAGCGCGTATCGCCCCCTCTTCCCCCGGTCCTGGATGATTGATGAACCGGCGGCAACCAATAGCTCTGGCCTGGCAGATGGAAGTCAGCAGAGGAGGCGCAAAACAAAAGTTTTTCCTTGGAAAAATTCCACATGCCAAACCTGAGCGTTCATAGACATTTCTGGGGAAAACCTCGAAGAGCGACGAGATGTTCCTATCACCTCCGCTAATGGAAATAAGAACTTTGGCCCAGATTCACAGAGAGCAAGGCGCACATTACGCCGCTGTAGAGCACACACCGTCAGGCCCGGATTTCCCACAAGGCCACCGAGGCCAGGCCTCGGGGCGGCAGGGCGCCGAGGGGCGGCAGCGGCATTGAGTCCCCCGACGGCCAAGTAAGGGTTGCTTTCTGGAATCCGCTTGCTCCTTAAAGGGGTGGTTCACCCTAAAAACTACTTTTTTTATTACACTGCCCCACCCACATTACAATACGATTAAGGCTATTATTTTTTTTTTGATGCTGTACATACCTTTGTACAGCATATTCACCCGTGGCTTCCGGCTTGCGAGTCCCGCGGGAGTGGGCGTTCCTAACATGTCTGTGATTGACGTTTTGACCAAAAACGAGCTCCCCCCCGTCGCGTAAGCCGCATCACGATTGGCGAAAGGAGCCGAACGGCGATGCCCATGCGCAGTATAGCACCGACTCGCCGTTCGGCTCCTTTCGCCAACTGTGACGCGGCTTACGCGACGGGGGGAGCTCGTTTTTGGTCAAAACGTCATTCACAGACATGTTAGGAACACCCACTCCCGCGGGACTCGCAAGCCGGATGCACGGGTGAATATGCTGTACAAAGGTATGTACAGCATCAAAAAAAAAATAATAGCCTTAATCGTATTGTAATGTGGGGGGCCAGTGTAATAAAAAAAAGTAGTTTTTAGGGTGAACCACCCCTTTAAGGAGCAAGCGGATTCCAGAAAGCAACCCTTAATTGGCCGTCAGGGGACTCAATGCCGCTGCCGCCCCTCTGCGCCCTGCCGCCCCGAGCCTTACTAGCCTTAATCGTATTGTAATGTGGGGGGCCAGTGTAATAAAAAAAAGTAGTTTTTAAGTGATTGCGGCGATGTGTGCTGCCGTCCCCGTCCCCCCACATACCTCTCTCTACTGGCTCTGTCTTCGGGACTCCGTCCTCCCCCAGGCTGCTGAGTCTGTCTTCTGTGACTGTCCCTGCCACCGATGTACACAATGAGAGGGGTGAGCTGTGACAGGAGTTCTAGCACAGAGCTAGGACTCCTGTTTTGGAGGTGACAGGGTCAATAAAGAGAACCTGTCACCTCCAATTGCTATCACACAGGGAATTGTTTTCTCCTGTGTGATAACTTTTCTGCCAAGTGAAAAAAAAAATTTGATAAAAAAATAAGAAATAATTAAATTATTAAAATAAAAAAAGTAATTAAAAAGTAAAGAGTAAGAAAAACAATATTAAAAATAATAAGAAAATTATACAGAAATAAAAAAAGTTAAAGACAAGCTACAAAATAAAAACTATTAAAACTAACTGTGCCGCCCTTGCCATCCGGTTGCCATTCTCCGTTGATTTGGGGGGTGGTTCGGTTGGCGGGGAGGGGGGTGCATTACGGAACCTGGCCTTGGGGCGGCAGGGAGAGCAAATCCGGCCCTGCACACCGTACAGCTCGCCAACGTAGCGCGGAGAGGCAAGCATTGCATTCAGCAAGCCAGTGCTCCCAACGCTGCGCCAGCGTGGCTTGGGTTTCGAAGGCGCACGCCGGCGTAGGTGGAAGTGGGCGTGACCACATGCAAATGATGGGCCGAGCGCCAGACAGGTGCGTATTACGAACTGCGCATGCACCGTGACTTGGACGTATGCACAGCACCCTCCTGCGCCTGCTCACAACCACGCTGGCACAACTGCCTAAGCTACGCCAGACACACGTCCAACGCACAATACGCTGGCTTGTGTTCCCTGGTGCAGACCTGTGCATGTCTGTTGCCGGGTTGCACCTCATTTATGGGGAATAACTTTACGCCGGACGTACAACTTACGCACATCTCGCGTAGCACACGCACGTTCGTGAATCGGCGTATTCCCCTCATTTGCATGTTTGAATGGCTAATCAATGGGAGCAGCACCATGCGCCCAGCCCATATGTGCGCCCACCCTACGTCGGCGTGTGCAAACTACGTCGGCCGGGTGTAGCCTGTTTTTAGGCGCATGTTGGTTCGTGGGTCTGCCGCACGCATACGCCGGCGCACATTGGCACTTACGTCGGCGTAAGTGCTTTGTGAATCTGGGCCTTTGGCTATTATGGTGCACGCCTTCAGGTTGGGATGACATGTCCCCAGCCCAACCCTAGCTGTGATATCTTTGTGCTGTCAAGTGAGGAGTCTATTATTTTTATCTGATACATAGCTAGATTCAGAAAGTGTTAGGCCGGCGTATCAGTAGATACGCCGACCTAACTCGGAATCTGCGCCGTCCTAAGTTTAAGTGTATTCTCAAAGTGAGATACACTTAAACCTATCTAAGATACGACAGCTTGCGCCGTCGTATCTTAGGGTGCAATATTTAGGCTGGCCGCTAGGTGGCCCTTCCGTTGAGTTCGGCGTAGAATATGTAAATACATAGATACGCCTATTCACGAATGTACGTGCGCCCGTCGCAGTAAAGATACGCCGTTTACGTAAGGCATTTTCAGGCGTAAAGTTATTCCATCAAATAGCTGGACTAGTAATGTTAAGTATGGCCATTGTTCCTGCGTCGAAATTTGGAAATTTTACGTAGTTTGCGTAAGTCGTCCGTGAATAGGGCTGGACGTAATTTACGTCCATGTCGAAAACAATACGTCCTTGCGGCGTACTTTGCCGCAATGCACACTGGGATATGTACACGGACGACGCATGCGCCGTTCGTAAAAAACGGCAATCACGTCAGGTCACCCCCCATTACCATAAAACACGCCCCCTCAGCCTAATTTGAATTAGGTGCGCTTACGCCGGCCCCATTTATGCTACGCCGCCGTAACTTAGCTGGCAAGTACTTTGTGAATACAGTACTTGCCTAGCTAACTTACGGCGGCGTAGTGTAAATACGATACGCTACACCGCCGCAAAGATGCGGCAATGTACCTGAATCCAGCTAACAGACTATAGCCAGCACCATAAGTGCCTAATTTCCTCAGCAGTAAAAAACAGACAGAGGGGCAGATCCACAGAGATCTGCACCCGCCCAGCGTATCAGAGATACGCTACGCCGCCGTACCTTACCTGGCTTTAGTTCGAATCCTGGAAGAATTTGCGCCATAAGTTACGGCGGCGTAGTCTATCTCTGGCAGCGGAATTCAAATCGGCGATTAGGGGGCGTGTTTCATTTAAATGAAGCGCGTCCCCGCGCCGAATGAACTGCGCATGCGCCGTCCCGAAATTTCCCGCCGTGCATTGCGCTAAATGACGTCGCAAGGACGTCATTTTTTTTAACATAGACGTCCATCCCGATTCACGGACGACTTACGCAAAAAAATAAATCAAAATAAACGCGGGAACGACGGCCATACTTAACATGGCAAGTCTAACTATACCCCGCAAAACAGCAGCTTTAACTATACGCCGGAAAAAGCCGACTAGAGACGACGTAAGAGAATGCGACGGCCGCGCGTACGTTCGTGGATCGTTGGAAATAGCTAATTTGCATACTCAACGCTGGAAAACGACGCGAACTCCACCCAGCGGACGCCGAAGTATTGCATCTTAGATCCGAAGGCGTACAAAGCCGTACGCCTGTCGGATCGAACCCAGATGCCGTCGTATCTTGGTTTGAGGATTCAAACCAAATATACGACGCGGGTAATTTGAAAGTACGCCGGCGTATCAGTAGAGACACCGGCGTACTCGCTCTGTGGATCTACCCCAGAGGCTCTAACTTTTCTCACCAAAACCTAAAAAAGGGTTTTGTCTTTTGGTTTGGAAATGTCTTTCAGACACCCCTATTCCCAATGGGGTAGATTCAGGTACCTTTGCGCAGTTTTTACGGAGGCGCAGGGCAACGTTTTTGCCCTGCGCCCCCGCAAATTTTCTGCGCTACCCGCGATTCACGGAGCAGTAGCTCCGTAAATTGCGTGGGCGCTGCGGCAAAATGCCTGGCGTAAGCGCGCGCAATTTAAATGATCCCGTAGGGGGCGGGAATCATTTAAATTAGGCTCGTTCCCGCGCCGATCGTAGAGCGCATGCTCAGTCTGGAAACTTTCCCAACGTGCATTGCGGCAAATTAGGTCGCAAGGACGTCATTTGCTTCAAAGTGAACGGCGTCCAGCGCCATTCACGAATCACGAATTTACGCAAACTACGTAAAGTTCAAATTTCGCGACGCGGGAACGACGGGTATACGTAACATTGGCTGCCCCTGCTAACAGCAGGGGCAGCCTTACGCGAAAACCGCCGTACGCAAACGACGTAAATTGCGTACGCAGGGCTCGCGTAACGTTGTGAATCGGCGTTAGTATGTATTGTATTGTTAGTTGCATACTATACGCTGAGCACAACGGGAACGCCACCTAGCGGCCATCGCAAGAATGCAGCCTAAGATATTCGGGCATAAGAGCCTTATGCCACGCATATCTTAGGCTGCAGTCGGCGTAACGAGGTTCCTGAATCAGGAGCATTCGTTACGCCGGCGCAAGTAAGCAATTGCGCTGCGTAACTATGGTTACGCAGGCGCAATTGCTCTCTGAATCCGGGCCAATGTTTTCTGCAATTGCGTGGGTATTCAGCAAAAAGTCCAGGCGACCCATACCCAACCTAATACCATTCAATTTCCCATAGGAGGGGGGGGGGGTCAATTTCCCATAGGAGGGGGGGAGGTCAATTTCCCATAGGAGGGGGGGGGGGTCAATTTCCCATAGGGGGGGTGGGGGGTCAATAAGAGCCAAGCGGAGAGCAAGCCTGCTGGGAGTTGTAGGCCACACTCCATGCCAGCTGTACGGTGCCCGGTACAGAATACAGCCATCAGATTTCCTCCTTCCCCGCCTGCGCCGGCCCGCTTTATCCCACTGATAAAATAACCGACTATCCAGATCACAAACTCCCAGCGAAGGTCGTAATAATCTACAGAGCAATTTGGAGGTTGCCAAGCAACAGCACACCACTAAAAGCCAGGCCATTCCATCTAAATAAGGGCAAGAGAAGTCATCGGCTGATATTTGTTCTTTATTATTTGTTTCCAGGCAATAAGTACAGCTTAATAATAGATGCCGAGGTTGGGGGAAGGAGGGGTGTTGTGCAAAAATGAGAATCATTGCAAATAAAACTATAAAGTTTTCGCCCAAAAAAAAAAACAAAAAAAAAAGTTTAGCAAAAAACACACCTAGTGCAAAAATAAATAATTTCATAAAAAAAAGAAACAAAGAAAGTCTGGCAAAGCTCGGAGCTCGGCTGTGTGCTTTGTATGCTAATTGGAGACGGAAGGTTCGGATTTGGCTCTCGTCGCGGTATAACTCTTCGGGAACGGCGGCGCTGGAGCCAGGTGCGATTACCGGAACAGGTGTTTTGTCAGATCCTATCAGCGATGACTGGTGATGGGGTGAATCGTTTACAAGGGGGGGCATTCCCAGAGAAAAGGGCCCCGATCTCAGCTTGTCATCTCAGCATGCCGCTCATCTGGCGACGTCTGTTTTTCCGTAACGCTACCTGCCTTCATTGTACCCATATGTTCCCATCTATATTATAGGAAGAGCATTGCAGGAGTTCTATAATTGAAACTCGCGTCA
Source organism: Rana temporaria (assembly GCF_905171775.1). Taxonomy (NCBI): domain Eukaryota; kingdom Metazoa; phylum Chordata; class Amphibia; order Anura; family Ranidae; genus Rana; species Rana temporaria. The sequence continues at coordinate 5,556,732 of NC_053501.1, read as the reverse complement.
GAAATAAAGCTGAAGTTTTATCTGCTTAGGGGCAGATCCACAGAGAGAGTACGCCGGCGTATCTACTGATACGCCGGCGTACTTTCAAATTTCCCGCGTCGTATCTTTAGTTTGAATCCTCAAACCAAGATACAACGGCATCTGGGTTAGATCCGACAGGCGTACGGCTTCGTACGCCTTCGGATCGTAGGTGCAATACTTTGGCGTCCGCTGGGTGTAGTTCTCGTTGTTTTCCGCGTCGAGTATGCAAATTAGCTATTTCCGACGATCCACGAACGTACGGGCGGCCGTCGCATTCTCTTACGTCGTCTCTAGACGGCTTTTTCCGGCGTATAGTTAAAGCTGCTGTTTTGTGGCGTATAGTTAGACTTGCCATGTTAAGTATGGCCGTCGTTCCCGCGTTTCATTTGAATTTTTTTTTTTTGCGTAAGTCGTTCGTGAATCGGGATGGACGTCCAGGTCAAAACCAATGATGTCCTTGCGACATCATTTAGCGCAATGCACGGCGGGAAATTTAGGGATGGCGCATGCGCAGTTCCTTCGGTGCGGGGACACGCTTCATTTAAATGAAACACGCCCCCCCTACTCGCCGTTTTGACGGGACCCGGAATCTAGAGGAGAGCACTGTAGTGTAGAGTTGTCTACTACAGTCATTTCCAATTTTTAGAGGGATCACACAGGTGTGGCACATACACTATATTGTCAAAAGTATTGGGACGCCTGCCTTTACACACACGCACATGAACTTTAATGGCATCTTAGTCTGTTGGGTTCAATATTGAGTTGGCCCCGCCCTTTGCAGCTATAACAGCTTCAACTCTTCTGGGAAGGCCGTCCACAAGGTTTAGGAGGGTGTCTATGGGAATGTTTGACCATTCTTCCAGAAGAGCATTTGTGAGGTCAGGTACTGATGTTGGGCAAGAAGGCCTGGTTCGTTAAAATTGCGCACGCTCGTGGAATGACGCCAAACTTCAGTACTTAAAAATCTCCATAGACGTCGCTTTTTTTTTTTTTACAGGTTACCAGTTTAGAGTTACAGAGGAGGTCTAGTGCTAGAATTGTTGCTGGCGCTCTAACGCACGGGGCGGTTCCTCAGATGTGTGTTTTGAACGGCGTTTACATATGTGGGCGGGACTTACGTGTGTGTTCGATTCTGAGGGCGAGCTACTAGGGACAGGGGGCCAGATTCAGAAAAGAAATACGACGGCGTATCTCCTGATATGCCGTCGTATCTCTGAGTCCGGGAGGTCGTATCTATGCGCCTGATTCAGAGAATCAGTTACGCATAGATATCCCTAAGATCCGACAGTAATCTTACACCGTCGTATCTTAGGCTGCATTTTCAGGCTGGCCGCTAGATGGCGCTTCCGTATGTTTATGATATGCTAATTAGGTAGATATGGCGATTCAGAAACGTACGTTCCGCCGGCGCATTTTTTTACGTCGTTTACGTTAGGCTTTTTTCGGCGTATAGTTACCCCTGCTATATAAGGCGTAGCTAATGTTAAGTATGGCCGTCGTTCCCGCGCCGAGTTTTGAATCCACGGGGGATTACATCAAGAGGCATAAACTGAAGGTTTTGCCATGGCCTTCACAATCTCCTGACCTCAACATAATTGAAAATCTATGGATAGACCTTAAAAGAGCAGTGCGTGACAGACAGCCCAGAAATCTCAAAGAACTGGAAGACTTTTGTAAGGAAGAATGGGCAAAGATCCCTCAAACAAGAATTGAAAGACTCTTGGCTGGCTACAAAAAGCGTTTACAAGCTGTGATACTTGCCAAAGGGGGCAGTACAAGATATTAAAGCGGGGGTTCACCCTTAGAGGGCACTTTTCCCCCTTAGATTCCTGCTCGTTTTCTCTAGGGGAATCGGCTATTTGTTTTAAAATATGATCCGTACTTACCCGTTTCCGAGATGCATCTTCTCCGCCACTTCCGGGTATGGGCTGCGGGACTGGGCATTCCTTCTTGATTGACAGTCTTCCGAGAGGCTTCCGACGGTCGCATCCATCGCGTCACGATTTTCCGAAAGAAGCCGAACGTCGGTGCGCAGGCGCAGTATAGAGCCGCACCGACGTTCGGCTTCTTTCGGCTACCATTTTTTTCGTTTTCTGTAATCTTGAAAGTGTAAATGATGGAAATAAAATCTAATATTTTTTTACATATTATAAGAATGTCTAATCTGTAATTTGATGCCTTTTGGAGATTTTTCCATCTTTCCTTGGCTTCGTTATGCACATTAATACAAATTTTTACCTGGGGTGCCCAAACTTTCGATCCCCACTGTATCTTCCTGTATTTTGTAATCATCGTTAAGACACTGCACAGCTTTCAGGTAGCCTACAACTGAAAAACAGAACATCTGCACACGTTCCACAGACTTCCAGAGGACCCCTCGCCACTTCCGATTGGGCCAGACATTGCATTGAGCCTCATTAGCAACACAGCAAAGCGTTCCCCCCGCCAAGCCGTTGATTTCCATCGTCCCCGTAGAGTGCATCGGGCCGGCCGGAATATGGCCTGAAATCCACATGCAGACGCAGGATGCACTTCTGCAACCCACAAATCATTTGCACCTGGCCTCTAATCTCTTCATCAGTTTTTGTCTTGGGCTAATCTTAGTAAAACGCGTAAACGTCGTTCCTCCCTCCACAGGGGAATGATCACAGACTAAAAATGTAATTGTTGCAATTATAGTAATGTAAGTTGCATCGTTTTTTCTCTTCCTCAAGACAGACTTTCAATATTCTTTTAATTTTAATTTCAATTTTTTTTTTTTGCGGCAATGGAAATCGATAGCAGATGAAAATTAGGAATGATGGTGGGAAAAGACCAAAGAAGAGTTTTCAGCCTCCCATGTGGAAGAAACGCCTCAATACTGATGATATCTTGGTTATCCTGATAACGTTTAACCACTTCAATACCGGGGGGCACTTTCACCCACTTCCTGCCCAGGACAATTTTCAGCTTTTAGCGCTGTCGCACTTTGAATGAAAATTGCGCGGTCGTGCAACACTGTACCCCTATGAGATGTTTATCATTTTGTTGACACAAATAGAGCTTTCTTTTGGTTGTATTTAATCGATTCCCGTCCAGCGACGTACCGGCTAGGGCAGTGGTCTCCAAACTGCGGCCCGGGGGCCGGATGCGGCCCTTTGCTTGCATTTATATGGGCCTTGGTTATATGTCACCAACGAAGTGGCACAGTTCCTCCCAATAACACCGATCATGAGGCAAAATTCCTACCAGTGACACCAACAATGAGGCCCAATGTCACCAAAGATGGGGCACAATTCTTAACAATGACACCAATGTTGGGGCACAATTTCTCCCAATGACACCAACGATAGGGCCCAATGCCAACAATGATGGGGCATAGTCCCCCCCCCCCCAATGACACCAACGATGGGGCACAGTTCCTTCCAATAACACCAATGATAGGGCCCAAATGCCACCCTAATGGAGGCACTGTGATCGGAGAACCTGATGTATGGGGGCACTGTGATGAGGGAACCTGATGTATGGGGGCACTGTGATTGAAGAACCTGATGTATGGGGGCACTGTGATGAGGAAACCTGATGTATGGGGGCACTGTGATGGGGGAACCTAGTGTATGGGGACACTGTGTAGGGAGATACCTGATATATGGGGATACTGTGATGGGGGGAACCTGATATATAGGGACACTGTAATGGGGGAACCTAGTGTATGGGGACACTGTGTAGGGAGATACCTGATGTATGGGGACACTGTGTAGGGAGATACCTGATGTATGGGGACACTGTGTAGGGAGATACCTGATGTATGGGGACACTGTGTAGGGCATAGGTGGGTGCAACCCGGGCAAAAGAGGGAATCTTTGGGGACAATTTGGCACAGTGAGGACAATTTGGCACAGTGGAGACAATTAAAGGGCACAGTGACATCAATGGGCACAGTGGCGACAATTAAAGGGCACAGTGGTGACAATTGGCACAGTGGTGACAATTGATGGCACAGTGGCTGCGTTTGATGGCATGGCACAGTGGTGCGAATTGATGGCATGGCACAGTGGTGCGAATTGATGGCACAGTGGCTGCGTTTGATGGCATGGCACAGTGGCTGCATTTGATGGCATGGCACAGTGGCTGCGTTTGATGGCATGGAATAGTGGTGACAATTGATGGCACAGTGGCTGCGTTTGATGGCATGGCACAGTGGCTGCGTTTGATGGCATGGCACAGTGGCTGCGTTTGATGGCATGGAACAGTGGCTGCATTTGATGGCATGGCACAGTGGCTGCATTTGATGGCATGGCATAGTGGTGACAATTGATGGCACAGTGGCTGCGTTTGATGGCATGGCACAGTGGCTGCGTTTGATGGCATGGCACAGTGGCTGCGTTTGATGGCATGGCACAGTGGCTGCGTTTGATGGCATGGGACAGTGGCTGCGTTTGATGGCATGGCACAGTGGCTGCGTTTGATGGCATGGCACAGTGGCTGCATTTGATGGCATGGAACAGTGGTGACAATTGATGGCACAGTGGTTGCGTTTGATGGCATGGCACAGTGACTGCATTTGATGGCATGGCACAGTGGTGCGAATTGATGGCACAGTGGCTGCGTTTGATGGCATGGCACAGTGGTGACAATTGATGGCACAGTGGCTGCATTTGATGGGCACAGTGAGGCTGCAATTTTTTTCTTTTTCGTTTGCACCCCCCCAAAAATTTTGAGCACCAGCCGCCACTACTGGTGGTAAGTATGCCAACTTCAATGGTCACTCTTACAGTAAGTTCCATTAACCTCTCTAAAATCATACAAGTCATCCTCCTAAAGAAAGAAGTGGCCTTAGCTGAACTCTCATAACCTGCGGGAAGAGGAAATTCAGAAAAGTTACGTCTAATCGACCGCAGCCGCATGCAAGCATAAATCCATTCGCTGCACAATGTTGGTTAGCGACGCTACTTTCTGGGGCCCCGTTGGCAGTTAGAGGGCATCTTATGCCCAGTGCAAAGTATGATAATAATTGTCTCTTATTCTGGGAAAGATTTGATTAAACCCAACAACCAGATAATGGAAACAGGATTCCCGGAGAAAGATTGCCGCGCTACTGTCTAACTCTCACACCATTAGGGGTCTCTCACCTCTCCGAGGAGGACGCGCTCTGCTGGCCCCAGCCCAGAATTCTCCCCAAACATCTGGAGCACAAATGGGCCCCTACAGCGAGCTTATTGCAGAGATCCATGAATAACACATTACCTTTCCTTCATGTGAGTACATGGCATTTGTCTGATGGAGGCTGCAGCACGCTGCGCCAAATGGTGATTCATGGTAAACCGCCTGGAAAGTTCCAGCAATGGGCACTGATACAGCTGCTGGGGAACCACAAGTCCCAGGATGGAAAATTTTACAGCTTTGTACAATTGCAGGCTTCTAGCCACAGGACAATGTAGAAGAGCTTATAATCTATTATGGTCTAGGGGGGGGGGGGTACACAAGGCAGAAGAGCTTACAATCTAATATGCCATAGGGGAGGATACAGAAGGCAGAAGAGCTTACAATCTATTATGGTATAGGGGAGGATACAGAAGGCAGAAGAGCTTACAATCTATTAGGGAATAGGGGAGGATACAGAAGGCAGAAGAGCTTACAATCTATTAGGGTATAGGGGAGGATACAGAAGGCAGAAGAGCTTACAATCTATTATGGTACAGGGGAGGATACGGAAGGCAGAAGAGCTTACAATCTATTATGGTCTAGGGGAGGATACAGAAGGCAGAAGAGCTTACAATCTATTATGCCATAGGGGAGGATACAGAAGGCAGAAGAGCTTGCAATCTATTATGTTATAGGGAAGGATACAGAAGGCAGAAGAGCTTACAATCTATTATGCCATAGGGGAGGATACAGAAGGCAGAAGAGCTTACAATCTATTATGGTATAGGGGAGGATACAGAAGGCAGAAGAGCTTGCAATCTATTAGGGTATAAGGGAGGATACAGAAGGCAGAAGAGCTTACAATCTATTATGGTCTAGGGGAGGATACAGAAGGCAGAAGAGCTTACAATCTATTATGGTCTAGGGGAGGATACAGAAGGCAGAAGAGCTTACAATCTATTATGGTATAGGGGAGGATACAGAAGGCAGAAGAGCTTACAATCTATTAGGGTATAAGGGAGGATACAGAAGGCAGAAGAGCTTACAATCTATTATGGTACACGGGAGGATACAGAAGGCAGAAGAGCTTACAATCTATTATGGTACAGGGGAGGATACAGAAGGCAGAAGAGCTTGCAATCTATTATGTTATAGGGAAGGATACAGAAGGCAGAAGAGCTTACAATCTATTATGTTATAGGGGAGGATACAGAAGGCAGAAGAGCTTACAATCTATTAGGGTATAGGGGAGGATACAGAAGGCAGAAGAGCTTACAATCTATTATGGTACAGGGGAGGATACAGAAGGCAGAAGAGCTTACAATCTATTAGGGTATAAGGGAGGATACAGAAGGCAGAAGAGCTTACAATCTATTATGGTATAAGGGAGGATACAGAAGGCAGAAGAGCTTACAATCTATTATGGTATACGGGAGGATACAGAAGGCAGAAGAGCTTACAATCTAATATGGTACAAGGGAGGATACAGAAGGCAGAAGAGCTTACAATCTATTATGGTATAAGGGAGGATACAGAAGGCAGAAGAGCTTACAATCTATTAGGGTATAAGGGAGGATACAGAAGGCAGAAGAGCTTACAATCTATTATGGTACAGGGGAGGATACAGAAGGCAGAAGAGCTTACAATCTATTAGGGTATAAGGGAGGATACAGAAGGCAGAAGAGCTTACAATCTATTATGGTATAGGGGAGGATACAGAAGGCAGAAGAGCTTACAATCTATTATGGTACAGGGGAGGATACAGAAGGCAGAAGAGCTTACAATCTATTATGGTATAGGGGAGGATACAGAAGGCAGAAGAGCTTACAATCTATTATGGTACAGGGGAGGATACAGAAGGCAGAAAAGCTTACAATCTATTATGGTATAGGGGAGGATACAGAAGGCAGAAGAGCTTACAATCTATTATGTTATAGGGGAGGATACAGATGGCAGAAGAGCTTGCAATCTATTATGGTATAAGGGAGGATACAGAAGGCAGAAGAGCTTACAATCTATTATGTTATAGGGGAGGATACAGAAGGCAGAAGAGCTTGCAATCTATTATGGTATAAGGGAGGATACAGATGGCAGAAGAGCTTACAATCTATTATGTTATAGGGGAGGATACAGAAGGCAGAAGAGCTTACAATCTATTATGGTCTAGGGGAGGATACAGAAGGCAGAAGAGCTTACAGTCTAATATGGTACAATGGAGGATACAGAAGGCAGAAGAGCTTACAATCTATTAGGGTATAAGGGAGGATACAGAAGGTAGAAGAGCTTACAATCTATTATGGTATAGGGGAGGATACAGAAGGCAGAAGAGCTTACAATCTATTAGGGTATAAGGGAGGATACAGAAGGCAGAAGAGCTTACAATCTATTATGTTATAGGGGAGGATACAGAAGGTAGAAGAGCTTACAATCTATTATGGTATAAGGGAGGATACAGAAGGCAGAAGAGCTTGCAATCTATTATGTTATAGGGGAGGATACAGAAGGCAGAAGAGCTTACAATCTATTATGGTCTAGGGGAGGATACAGAAGGCAGAAGAGCTTACAGTCTAATATGTTATAGGGGAGGATACAGATGGCAGAAGAGCTTGCAATCTATTATGGTATAAGGGAGGAATACAGAAGGCAGAAGAGCTTACAATCTATTATGTTATAGGGGAGGATACCGATGGCAGAAGAGCTTGCAATCTATTATGGTATAAGGGAGGATACAGATGCAGAAGAGCTTACAATCTATTATGTTATAGGGGAGGATACAGAAGGCAGAAGAGCTTACAATTATTATGGTCTAGGGGAGGATCAGAAGGCAGAAGAGCTTACAGTCTAAAATGGTACAATGGAGGATACAGAAGGCAGAAGAGCTTACAATCTATTAGGGTATAAGGGAGGATACAGAAGGTAGAAGAGCTTGCAATCTATTATGTTATAGGGGAGGATACAGAAGGCAGAAGAACTTACAATCTATTATAGTATAAGGGAGGATGCAGAAGGCAGAAGAGCTTACAATCTATTATGGTACAGGGGAGGATACAGAAGGCAGAAGAGCGTACAATCTATTATGGTATAAGGGAGGATACAGAAGGCAGAAGAGCTTGCAATCTATTATGTTATAGGGGGAGGATACAGAAGGCAGAAAGCTTACAATCTATATGTTATAGGGGAGGATACAGAAGGCAGAAGAGCTTACATCTATTATGTGTGACAGACTCACCTGGGACAGAGGCTTTTGGAGGGGACTGAATGCTAGCCTCTTGCCTTGCGATCATGGGCCCTGGCATTTGGGGGAACGGTGCTCTTTGTGAGCTGTATGCCTGGAGACCCTGTGAATGCCATATTAGAGTGACCTGATTCATACTGTTGGGACATACAGTGTAAGGAGATGCTACTGTTCTCTGTGCTAATTGACCCTGCTATTGGGTGAAGATGTCCTGTGTTTACACTTATGATAATGTGTATTGTATAGCAGGTGAGCGAGGAGACGTGACGTCTACCCTGAAAGGTCATATCTCTGAGTCGCCCAGTCTGGGTAAATGATAGTTAATTAGCTCATGTTAATTTCTGTTCTGGTTACCTCCTCTTTAAACTGTATATAAGGTTGTATTCTTGGTTCTAATATACATCCGTGTCAGGAGACAAACAAGTCTCGTCTCGTTGTGTGCTTGAGAGCCGCTGGAATATCTGATATCTATATCCAGACTGATAGGAAGCACACAAGCGGAGTGTGGGACGTTCGTTACAATAACTAAAGAATGCAATAATTGTCCTCAGACAGATACATTCTCGGGGACGTGACACCGGAGCGTTGGAGGACAGTGCGGCCGCAGCCAATCATGGTGGAGGGCTTGCATTGAACATCATTCATCTTCTATTCCAGAAACTGATTACAACTCCCAGAAATGTTCTCATAATAATTATTCTCTGTAACGGTCCACCACGTTTACGATATTCCATTCCATTGCCCCACGACGGCTTATCCGGACACTCCAACCGACAGGACTCATTTTATTTCCCAGAATAACGAGACTTCACACACAGCTCTGTTACTGGTTCCAAAATGAATGAACCTTTTAATGGTAAAACTCAGGTTTTTATACAGTTCACAACCAAAAAGCATGTTACAGGGACAATGAAACTCTCCACCCCCAACATCACACAATGGGGCTTCAATACACATTCAGATGGGCTAATTACTAATCACTATCCAGACGGTCTGGCTCTGCGATAAGTGATCCCCACCTGTTACACAAAACACATTCCTTTACTAAACATAATTGACATGCTAATTCACTATACCTGAGAAGTCAGACATCTGACCGTTCATATCTATCATCATAGACTTTTCACACAAAACAGTGGCCAGATTCTCGTATCTGAGCGTAAAACTGCGGCGGCGTAACGTATGTCATTACGTTTCGCCGCCGCAAGGTTTTATAGGCAAGTGCTTTATTCTCAAAGAACTTGACTGTAAAGTTGCGGCGGCGTAGCGTAAATCCCCCTGGCGCAAGCCCGCCTATTCAAATGAGCCGGGTAGGGGGCGTGGATCATTTAAATTAGGCGCGTTCCCGTGCCGAACGTACTGCGCATGCGCCGTCCCTAAAATTTCCCGACGTGCATTGCGCTAAATGACATCGCAAGGACGTCATTGGTTTCGACGTAAATGGCGTCCAGCCCCATTCACGGACGACATAAATTTTTTAATTTCGACGCGGGAACGACGGCCATACTTAACATTGGTTGCCCCTCATATAGCAGGGGCAACTTTACGCGTCGCAAATCTAACGTAAACGTCGTAATTTCACTGCGTCGACTGCGCGTACGTTCGGGAATTCGCGCATTTTGCTAATTTGCATACACGACGGGGAAAACGACGGAGGCGACACCTAGTGGCGAAAGAAAAAATTGCATTTAAGATCCGACAGCGTAAGAGCCTTACGCCTGTCGGATCTAATGGATATCTATGCGTAACTGATTCTAAGAATCAGTCGCATAGATACGACGGCCCAGATTAGGACTTACGACGGCGCACATTGCGTTGCGCCGTCGTAAGCGCTTTCAGAATCTGGGCCAGTGTCATTAGCATACACAATGAAATGGTCTGTAGAAGCAAACCTAATTAGCACAATGGACACAGAATGCAATCACAGCAAGACACTTAAACTTCCCACAATAGGCAGACTTAATTAGCATCTCAACAGTCTATGAGACATTCTTATTGACCTGTTGGGGGTCAGAATAAGCAACCTGTAATATTCCAAGCTCCTGCAATACTTGAATTATCATTAATGTCCCATCTCATGTAATCCGAAATATCAGTTCTCAGTCATCCTATGCCCCTAATGAACATAGGATGACCCTAGACCCAAGAGTCATTTGTGAAGCTGGCACAGGAGTACCCCACATCCTTCAAAGTCTCGGGTGTCACGGGCCATTCCGTTACATTCTCCATCACAGAATGGTGGATCACAAGTCCCAGCAAGAACTCCCAACTATTCAGCTTGTCTTTCCAGAACAAATCATTGAGTTGGTGCAGAACTACAGATCCCAGCATGCCCCCCCACCCCCTCGCCGGCACTCCAGAAGCCGCTGTCAGCCCGGATGATCGCAGCTGTTTTCTGAAGGATAATTATCTGTAATTTCCCCGTTTACTGTCCATCCCCCCCCCCCGCGTCTCCCGAGTCATAAAAATATTTCTGCATTATGTCCGACATGAAAAACAGGAAGATCGGCCAAAACTTTCCCTTTTTTTCATTATCTTTTCTGGGGGAATTTTTTATTTTTTTTTCCATTCCTGAACAATAGCGACAGCCTGAAAACATTGAAAAGCAGATTCTCACTTTTTCCATTGTGTTTCGTCGTTCGCGAGAATTTTTATAAACGGCCACAAGGGAAAGGCTTTATGTGAAGGTTCCGCCAGCAGACTGTCAGCGTGACTTATCTGAGGCACATCTCGAGGTTCTGCCTCCACGCTGCCCCTACAACAAGGGTGTATACGGCGACAACTTATATCGCCGCTCTATACCCGCGCTTCTCAACTGGGGCGCCATTTGGGTTCGGCCCGCCGGGGCCGGTGCTACCACCTAGGCAAACTAGACAGCCGCCTAGGGCACACTGCTGCCTAGAGCGCCCGGGCACCGGTGTTCCTACTCTCTTTCTCTCTGCAGCAAACAATCAAGTCTCAGCATCAGCAGGCAGCCGCCGCCTCCATTCGCACACAGTGTCAGAGGCGCAGCGGAGGACTGTGTCTGTGTCCCGACTCCCGAGGAATGGAAGCATCCAAACATTCAATGGGTGCTGGTAGGCTGCGTTGATGGGCACTAGTGAGGCTGTATTTGATGGGTGCTGGTGAGGCTGCATTTATTGGGTGCTGGCGACGCTGCATTGATATGCACTGGTGAGCTGTATTTGATGGGTGTGCTGGTGAGGCTGCATTTATTGGGTGCTGGTAGGCTGCATTTAATGGGGTGCTGGTAGCCTGCATTGATGGGCACATGCTAGGCTGCATTGATGGGTGCTGGTGAGGCCATAATTGACAGGCACTGGAGAGGCTGCATTTAATGGGTGCTGGTGAGGCTGCACTGATGGGCACTGAGTGGCTGTATTTGACAGGCGCTGGTGAGGCTGCATTTAATGGCTGCTGGTAGGCTACATTGATGGGCACTGGCAAGCTGCATTGATGGGCACTGGTGAGGCACTTCATTAAAAAGGGGGGTTTACATGGGCAGGGCAAAGGGGGTGAAGTCAGGGGTAGGAACCAGGGTGGGGGTGTGGCAAAATTAGGTTTCGCCTAGGGTGTCAAAAATGTACTTTTATTTTATTTTAATTCTGCTTGGTATTTGATAATATGATTTTGAGTTTGTGTATTTTTTTTTCCAAGTACTTTTATTAAATAATTAAGGGCCATATTCTTGTAGTTTCTGCGGCGGCATCGCGTAAGCTATTTACACTACGCCGCCGCAACTTACTGGAGCAAGTGCCGTATTCCTGAAGCACTTGCTTCGTAGTTTGGGGCGGCGTAGTAGTGTAAAAGGCCCGGCGTATCCCCGCGTAAGTCCAAGGGGGCGGGCTTTTATTTAAATTAAGCGCGCCCCCGTGCCGTTCAAACTGCGCATGCGCCGGGCTAAAATAGCCCAGTGCGCATGCTTCAGTTCTCGACGGAAAACGTCAATGACGCCGACGTGTGCGTCATTGACGTAAAGTCGTATTCAAGAACGACTTAGGGAAAACGACGTACCCGACGGGAAAAGACGACGCGGACCCGACGCAAACTTAACATGGCCTACGTGGGACTGTGTAAGGTTACCCCTCATATAGCAGGGGTAACCTTACGCCTACGCAAACGACGTAAGCGACGGTTACGCGACGCGATTTCGTTCGGGAATCGGCGTATCAAGCTCATTTGCATAAACAAATGAGACCTGAACGTAAACGGCACCTAGCGGCCGGCGGCGAATTACATTTAAGATCCGACAGTGTAAGTGACTTACACATGTCGGATCTTCAGCGTATCTATGCGAAAATGATTCTAGGAATCACTCGCATAGATACGCGGTTTAAAAAAAGAGAGATACGATGGAGTATCCTGAGATACACTGTCGTAACTCTTCTGAGAATATGGCCCTATATTTGGTATTTGATTATATGATTTTGTAAATTTACTTGGAAAATAAAAATAACGTAAAAAAAATTAAAATGTAATAAAGGGGGGTTGAGGAAATAATGCCACTAGATGGCGCTGAGGATCATACCTATTTTCTGAGATTCTCAGCTCCCTCTAGTGGCCATAATGCAGTATTTTCCTTTTCTTGGATGAATAGCTCTGCACATTTTTGGGCTTTTACAATATAAAATGTTTTTTCGATGGTCTTTACGTCGTTTGCTTCTCACTAGTTTTTGCTGCATTTGTTATCACTTCACTCCGTGGGAATCTTTTATAAACTGGAAAATAAAAGCAAGAAAACTTTAGTTCGCGATTTTGCCGACCTGTATGAACTGTGAATTTGTATTGAACTACTGGGACGAGTTGCGCCCCGCAGAGCGCGTTATCTCCACCGCGATGCGTCCCCCCCCCCCATCCGGCTCTGGCGTCACGCGCGATAACTGTCAACGCGCCACGTCTTTGAAGGCAGATGAAAGTTGGCACGTGGGGATCGATCGCGGGGCTGGCAAAGCTTTATATCATAGGAATTATAATTATTGATTGGGTATCGAGCTTTCAGCCCAGCTCCTCGTCACGGATTGGGCGCCCTGGAGGTGATCTTCTCTCCGCGGGTCGGGACAAACTCATTAGCTGTTAATTCGGAGGCAATTGAAAGACTCAGCAAGACGTCGTCGCTAATTAGCCGCGACGTAGACGCCCGTGAAAAAAAAAAAACTGCGGTTCTGCGTGACTCCGAGCGACAATTCATCGAAGTCTCCGGGACCGGGAAAGAGACGACGACGACGGCGGGCGCATGCGCCGTCCAGGCACACGGCATTTTCTTGCCTAGCCGTTACAAATTCACTGCTGCAATTGCAGCGCGGTGGGCTTTTCCGCTCGCCGGACGCGGCGCGGGCCCGGAGCGTGCACGGAGGCCAGCGGAGTATGCAAGTCATTACGTTTATGGAAAGTCGCGCTGCCCATTGTCGGGGGGAAATGAGCTGTACAATAGATACATGTCCGGACCGTCTACGCTCCATAAAGCTGATGATGGGAGGAAAATGACAGACGATCAGGAATATTTAATGCCGATCGGCGAGGGACGTCACCGGGAACAGATAGAAGGGGCCAAGTCATGAAGGTCGCGGGAATTATTGCTTCTTCTTTTTTTTCTGGTTTTCCTACAACGGCTACAAGTACGCAGCAGGGATTTATTATATGAGTTTGTTTTAAAGGGGCCCAGTAGATCCCCAGATTATTAGTACCCCGTTCAGCAGATCCCCAGATTATTAGTACCCCCGTTCAGCAGATCCCCAGATTATTAGTACCCCCGTTCAGAAGATCCCCAGATTATTAGTACCCTTGTTCAGCAGATCCCCAGATTATTAGTACCCCCGTTCAGCAGATCCCCAGATTATTAGTACCCTCATTCAGCAGATCCCCAGATTATTAGTACCCTTGTTCAGCAGATCCCCAGATTATTAGTACCCCCGTTCAGCAGATCCCCAGATTATTAGTAAATATAAACAGTGGTGTCAGACTGCAGACATAGTACAGGAGATGGTCAGAGACTGCAGACATGATACAGGAGATGATCAGAGACTGCAGACGTGGTACAGGAGATGATCAGAGACTGCAGACACAGTACAGGAGACGGTCAGAGACTACAGACATGATACAGGAGATGATCAGAGACTACAGACATGATACAGGAGATGATCAGAGACTGCAGACATGATACAGGAGATGATCAGAGACTGCAGACATGATACAGGAGATGGTCAGAGACACATCAGTTCTGGACGGACACACACCTATGCTCAGAACACTGGTTCTGGACGGACACAAACAAGGAGAGGAGGGAGGGGAGAACTCTGCCACTTCGGCGCCCCCACCTCTGCAGGCGCCTGGGTGCAATGCACCCTGTGCACCCTGCCTAGGATCGGCCCTGCCAGGATCTTCAGGGCCATGCTGGGGCTATTAGAATTACCGGTTTCTGTTCCTCTTTGATCCTTGTTTACATAGGCAGATCGCCATTCTGCCTCTCTGATCTGCCGGACTCGCTGATTGGCTCCCCCTCAGGCCAATCAGCGCCTGCGTCGCTTCGTGCAATAGAGCCACCCTGCCACAGCGTATCTGTAGTTAAAGGAGAATTGTACAATAAAAAGAAACGATTGGTTAAACCCCCCGTGTTCAGAATATCAGAACTCTTATTGCGGGTGATACGACATAACACGTCTTTGCAGTGTCTCTGATTAAGAATTTATTCCATACATCAAATGACAGGATAAACGCACTCCTGATCACACGCTCACCGCGGGATTGCCACTTTTCATTAATACATAATGTTTATTCTGTCATGTAATATTCTGTACATCCCGCGCCACGCACATTCCCCGCCGTCGCTGATAATTGCAGTCGGCCTCCTCAGTCTTTGACTTGTAGAAAAACGTAATTGGCGGATTTCCATTTCCGGCACATTCTGTAGCCTCCCTGATGGTCTTGGCTGGACAAGTGTGACACCTCCGAGATCCGAATCCACCGTCACACTGACCTCCATTATACCGCAACTGAAAGAAGACTGACAGTGGGGTAGATTCAGGTACATTTGCGCTTTTTTTGCGGAGGCGCAGGGCAACGTTTTTGCCCTGCGCCCCCGCAAATTTACTGCGCTGCCCTTGATTCACGGAGCAGTAGCTCCGTAAATTGCGTGGGCGCGCCGGCAAAATGCCCGGCGTAAGCGCGCGCAATTTAAATGATCCCGTAGGGGGCGGGAATCATTTAAATTAGGCGCGTTCCCGCGCCGATCGTAGAGCACATGCTCCGTCGGGAAGCTTTCCCGACATGCATTGCGGGAAATGACGTTGCAAGGACGTCATTTGCTTCAAAGTGAACGTGAATGGCGTCCAGCGCCATTCACGAATCACTTACGCAAACTACGTAAATTTGAAATTTCGCAACGCGGGAACGACGGGTATACGTAACATTGGCTGCCCCTGCTAATAGCAGGGGCAGCCTTACTCGAAAGACGCCGTACGGAAACGACGTAAACTGCGTACGCAGGGCTCGCGTAACGTTGTGAATCTGCGTTAGTATGCAATTTGCATACTATACGCTGAGCACAACGGGAACGCCACCTAGCGGCCATCGCAAGAATGCAGCCTAAGATATGCGGGCATAAGAGCCTTATGCCACGCATATCTTAGGCTGCAGTCGGCGTAACGAGGTTCCTGAATCAGGAGCATTCGTAACGCCGGGGCAAGTAAGAAATTGCGCTGTGTAACTATGGATACACAGGCGCAATTGCTTCTTGAATCCAGGCCATTGTTTACAGAAGCGGTGTCCAAACTGTGGCCCATGGGCCGGACGCGTCCCTTTGCATACCTTGGCCCTTCCGCTGACACCAACAATGGGTCACCATTGCAGCTAATGACACCACCATGGGGCATAATTCCTCCCAGTGACAGCAGTGATGGGCCACTATTCTTTCCACTAATTTCAATGATGGGGCACTATTCCTTCCACTGACACCACTGATGGGGCACTATTCCTCCCACTGATACCAATGATGGGCACTATTCCTCCCACTGACACCAATGATGGGGCACTATTCCTTCCACTGATACCAATGATGGGCACTATTCCTCCCACTGACACCAATGATGGGGCACTATTCCTTCCACTGACACCAATGATGGGGCACTATTCCTCCCACTGACACCAATGATGGGGCACTATTCCTCCCACTGAAGACCAATGATGGGGCACTATTCCTCCCACTGAAGACCAATGATGAGGCACTATTCCTCCCACTGACACCAATGATGGGACACTATTCCTCCCACTGACACCAATGATGGGGCACTATTCCTCCCACTGAAGACCAATGATGGGGCACTATTCCTCCCACTGAAGACCAATGATGAGGCACTATTCCTCCCACTGACACCAACCAACAATGGGGCATAATTGCTCTTACAGACTCAGATTCAGATTCACACCTGACGTCCAATTTGGACATTTTCACTTAGGGGGTGTACTCACTTTTGTTGCCGGCGGTTTAGACATAATGGCAGTGTGCAGGGGCGGACTGACCCTTGAGGCACTATGGCACTGCCCGAGGGCCCCATGCCACTAGGGGGCCCCATCAGGGTTGCCAGGCTCATTAAAACCAGGGACAGTATGTAAAAATCTGTGTTTTTTTTTACATCCGTCCCTGATATGTCCGAAACTGACATGCTTTTGATGTGAAAATCCTGAGATTTTAGCTGCCCCGCCTCTGCACTGCCTCCTGGCTTGGTGGACATCTGTAAG
This sequence comes from Rana temporaria, assembly GCF_905171775.1. NCBI lineage: Eukaryota > Metazoa > Chordata > Amphibia > Anura > Ranidae > Rana > Rana temporaria. The sequence continues at coordinate 5,539,619 of NC_053501.1, read as the reverse complement.
CCCGGGGGCCCCGTAATCTTCTATTGCCCAGGGGCACCATGAGTTGTCAGTCCACCCCTGGCTGTGTGTTGAGTTATTTTGAGGGGACGGCAAATTTACACCGTTATACAAGCTGTACACTCACTACACAACATTGTAGATACACAGTGTCATTTCTTCAGTGTTGTCACATGAAAAGATACAAGAAAAGATTTACAAAAATGGAAGGGGCGTACTTACTTTTGTGAGATACTGTACATATTTTAGCACTCGAGCAGCGAAGAACACGGATGAGTCTGATTTTTTTTTTTCTTGAAAGGTGTCTTTGGCTCCTGGAATTCATTCATTCATTGGCCTTGATACATTTCAAAGCATCTTCTATCACTTCATACCGGCATTTCCTGAACCTTTTCAGCCTCATATAAAGCACATTGTGGTGTTTTCCGGCAATGAACATACATGTAAGTGTTGTTACAGTTTATACTGCGCATGGTTTGTGAGCCTTTCCATAGACTGAGATAAAAGGTGAAGTATGAAAGGTAGCGGAACGCCCCATCCAGGGGAGGGCTGGCGGCGTTAGGCCTGGGGGGCAAGTTCAGTCAAGTGGCCATTTTGAACATAAGTCAGGGCAGCCTGGGAGACAATTGCCACCCTGCCCCCTGGCCCAGCCCTCCCATGGCCCCATCCACATTGTAGAAACACAAACCTTTTGGAGAAGCGAGCCTTTAGGTTTATCCTTGAGCTGATTTGATAGACATCTTCAGAGAGTTGGACCGGCATTTTCTAAGTCTGAAAAAATCCCCCCATAAAGTATAGTATCGGCCAGAAATACAAAAGAAAAAAAAATGGAGGTTTTCATCTTAGATGATTGCAAAATGAGAAAAGAGTGTAATCAGACAGCGGGAAAGGGAATAGGTTATGTAGCATCACTAGAGGGGTCACCAGCAGGAGGAAGGAGGTCAGTTGCAGCTGGTGCTCAAATTTTTGGGGGGCGCACACAAACTGAAAAAAAAACCCCATCAATTACAGCCACTGTGCCCATCAAACGCAGCCACTGTGCCATCAAACGCAGCCACTGAGCCCATCAAACGCAGCCACTGTGCCCATCAAACACAGCCACTGTGCCCATCAAACGCAGCCACTGTGCTATCAAACGCAGCCACTGTGCTCATCAATTGCCACCACTGTGCCCATTACATTCAGCCACTGTGCCATTAAAAAAAGCCACTGTGCCCATCAAATGCAGTCACTGTGTCCATCAATTGCCAAAACTGTGCCGATCTATTGCCGACACTTACTTACCCTATCTCGGTGGGGCGCTGTTCACCTTTTTGGACGCCTATTAGAGCCTTTGGCTCTAATCAGCTGTGTAAGGAAACCCTGAGTATGAAAGGGGTTTAAGTCGTTTAGGCTATTCCTTTCCCGAACACCAAGGCAGCTACCAGACACTCCAATCAGCCGAACAAGAAACCCAGACGAATAATTCTCCCCCACATACGTGACGAAGCTCTAACTATTAGACAACCACCTGAACGACCACAGCATACAGAGATATACAATGTAATACTGACATATAATCACACACATAGGTTGGACTTGTGTCTTTTTTCAACCTCACCTACAATGTAACTATGTGTGTGCACACGTGTGCGTCTCATAACAGAGATACAATGATATCAGATTAAAGGGATTGTTAGCTGGTATCCATACTCCATTTCCTAATCTATAGCTAGCCCCCAATTCTATATAATACATGTTTCCTCGCCTTCTAGCGTCCAATCTCTCCTCAGACGTGAACGCGGCCCAGCCATGGCGTAACGTCTGAGCCGCCCGCTCACAGTTTAGTCAGCTGTGCTGATGTATGAGGTCACAGATTCTCCCCTCATTAACAAGTCATTGTGTTCTCCTCTCCGGGCTGTCCGGACCTCGGATCAGGTCGCTAAGAAAACATTTTCCCCCCATTTGCGTGAAATCGGCAGCGTCCAAAACAGAAGGACGACCCGGATTATTCACCTAACTGAAAAGTCCCAAGTCTGGCACCTCGCGAGCTGCTGGCGGATAATGTTACTCAATTCTCCTGCCATGATGGACGCATAGATCCAACTAGGACTGTTGCTGGGAACTGTTGTTGCCAGATATAGCAATAAAAGGGATACGTTTAATCAAATGAACCTATTTTTATTTTATTTTTTTATAGGTAGTTATATAATGCCAATGTTTTATGCCGTGCTCTGCAGTCGCATCAGTCCCTGTGAGGCCTTGTACACACGACCGAACATGTCCGCTGAAACTGGTCCGTCGGACCAGTTTCCGCGGACATGTCCGACCGTGTGTAGGGCCTACCGGACAGTTTCCCGGCCTAGCGGACAGGTTTCCAGCGGACAAAAGTTTCTTGTCCGCTGGAACCCTGTCCGTCGGACATGTCCGATGGTTAGTACGACTCATCGGACATGTCCGCTGGCCCGAGAACCCGCGCATGCGTCGAATTGATTAGACGCATGGAAGCATTGACCTTCCGTGTCAGAGAACGTCGGTGTCGTCTACGTCACCGCGTTGTCTGTCCGCAGGGATTTTGGTCTGATGGTGTGTACACACATCAGACCAAAACCTCCCAGCAGACATGTCCGATGAAAACGGTCCGCGGACCGCTTTCACGACATGTCTGCTCGTCTGTACAAGGCCTTAGGGAAGAGCTTGGGTTTCATTCTGGACCCATGTTCAGCAAAACCTGGAAGGAAGCTGCTAGTGATAGCCCCAATGAACTGTGGCTGGGCCATTTAACGCCCCTGTATGTACACAAAGGGTGGGATGCTTGTGACCAGTTGGTGGTTCGTCATAGAGGGCGCTGGAGCGCCGCCCCCTCTGGCTCTCACACCGCCACTGAGTGAAATACATAGATTCATGCATTGCACGAATCTATGTTATTTTCGCCGCTGCCGCTGTTATTCAGATGGTCGGCGCTCAATGTCCGGCCATCTGAATAACGCCAGCTGGTTGGCTGTAGGGAAATGTCTATCAAATCCAACGGCTCTGATAGGCTTTCCCAATACAGCCCCCGGGTCCCGGAATCTTATTCTCGGAGCGCACAGACTGTACGCCCCTTGAATAAGATGACCAGGCGCCTCAGCCAATCAGGTTGGCCCGGTTCTGGCTACCTGTAACCTGATTGGCTGAGACGCCTGTCAGTCATCGAGGGCGGGAGAAGACATCGTGGGGACGTGGATGCCTGACTCCAGTAAAGGTAAGTGCCGGGCGGGGGGGGGGGGAGGAAGAACGCAATTTACAGGGCACACGGCACAGTGGGGACAATTGGCACAGCGGCGACCATTAAAGGGCACAGTGGCTGCGTTTAATGGCATGGCACAGTGGTGACAATGGATGGCACAGTGACTGCGTTTAATGGCATGGCACAGTGGTGGCAATGTATGGCACAGGGGCTGCGTTTAATGGCATGGCACAGTGGTGACAATGTATGGCACAGTGGCTGCGTTTAATGGCATGGCACAGTGGTGACAATGGATGGCACAGTGGCTGCGTTTAATGGCATGGCACAGTGGTGACAATGGATGGCACAGTGGTGACAATGGATGGCACAGTGGTGACAATGGATGGCACAGTGGCTGCGTTTAATGGCATGGCACAGTGGTGACAATGTATGGCACAGTGGCTGCGTTTAATGGCATGGCACAGTGGTGACAATGGATGGCACAGTGACTGCGTTTAATGGCATGGCACAGTGGTGACAATGGATGGCACAGTGACTGCGTTTAATGGCATGGCACAGTGGTGCGAATTGATGGCACAGTGACTGCATTTGATGGCATGGCACAGTGACTGCGTTTAATGGCATGGCACAGTGGTGCGAATTGATGGCACAGTGGCTGCATTTGATGGCATGTAACAGTGGCTGCGTTTGGGCACAGTGAGACTGCAATTTTTTTTTCCTTTGCGCCCCCCCAAAAATTTTGAGCACCAGCCGCCACTGCTTGTGACATCACTGCCCTTATATGGCCACATGACCAAATTAAATTGACCTAATATGGCATTGGCTACCAGGCCAAATGACATTGACCTATCATGGCCACCAGGCCAAATGACATTTACCTAATATGGCCACATGGCCAAATGACATTGACCTATTATGTACACATGACCAAATCACATTGACCCAATATAAACACATGGCCAGTGACATTGACCTAATATGGACACATGGCCATATGACATTGACCTATTATGTACACATGAGCAAATTACATTGACCTAATATGACCAAATGACATTGACCTATATGGCCAAATCACATTAACCCAATTTTAACATGTGGCCAAATGACCCAATGTGGCCACATGGTCAAATGGCATTGATCTAAAATGGCCGTGGGACATTGATCCAATATAGTCACATGGCCAAATGTCATTAACCCAATATGGCCACATGGCCAAATGATATTAATCTAATTGGTGGGATCTCCTGGTGGGAGGAGAGAGACACTTTGGGGGGGGGGGGGCGTGTCCCCTTCAGCTGCTTGAAATATCTATAGTGTGGCTTGTTAGCCTCAACTTGTTTGCTTCTCGGCAGATACGCTCCTGCTTGAATCCAATCTTTGTCCCCTTGCTGTGGCCAGGGCCGTTTGAAGGAATTTGGGGGCCCCAAGCAAAATGGGGGCCCCCAAGCACCCCCCCCTTTGCACGCAAAGCCTACATTAGTACTACAATATTTTTTTACACCCATGTCCTTACTCCTCCCCCCTCCCTAGTCCCTATGTTTTTCTATTCTCACCTCCCCTTCTTCCCTGTAGGCAGCCACTGTAGTGTGGCCGAGCTCCTCTTCCTCCTGTCAGTCCAGTGTTTTATCATTATGTGTCCCCAGTCCCCTATCAGATAGTACCCGGGCCGGGTACCGCGCGGTACAGGACATTTAGTTTCCTGTGTTCCCGGCCGGACTGAAGGGAAGTGAGCACTCAGTGTGCACTTCCTGTCAGTCCGGCCGGGAACAGGAAATTGAATCTCCTGTACCACGCGCGGTACCCGGCCGGACTGACAGGACTCCAGGAGGAAGGAAGAGGAGCTCGGCCACACTACAACCTGGGAAGGGGAAGTTGGGGGCCCCAGGCCAGCTCGGGCCCCAAGCAATTGTTTGTTTTGCCTGTCCTGTAGCGACGGGCCTGGCTGTGGCTGTCTGTGGTTGACATGGAGTGTGTACTACACACGCATGGTCATTTGCTTGCTTTCTATCAGCTAAAAGTTAGTGTTACGTTAGTGTTACGTGCTCTGTGTGTTTTTTACGTCAGCTGTGGGTGGATTGGGTAGAAAGTGAGCACGTTGTAGCACGGTGTTTGGCAGACACTGATCTGGAACATGCAATAAAGGGGAACCCCCCCCACACACACACCATTGTACTAAGGGCAGCTTCCCCACCTGCCCAGTCCTGTCTAGGGCGGGGTATTTGACAGTGTTGACGCTGTCTATCGCGGTGACGAGTTACCCCCTAAAGGCTCCAGCCATCGTTCTTCTCTTCTGTCCGGAGGAACATTTGTACATCTCATCACCTGGAGGGAATGGATGCCATTTTTTTTTTCCTTCCAGGGCTGTAAAAGGCAAAAGATTTGCTGATCTGGTCCTGAAGGTGTCCTTCTAAAGGAGTTTGGTGGAACAAGCAGGGAGGAGTCTTTATCAGTGGCGGTTCATCTATAGAGGGCGCTGGAGCGTCGCCCACTCTGGCTCTCGCACCGCAAATAACATAGATTCATGCATTGCATGAATCTATGTTATTCTTGCCGGCCGCTGGTCTATTCAAGGTGGCCAGACCTTGAGTGCCGGCCACCTGAATAACGGCAGCTGGTTGACTGTGCGGAAGTGCCTATCAGAGCCAGCGGCTCCAGGGAAACGTACGGGGGGGGTGACAGGCGTCTCAGACAATCAGGTTCACCGGTTCTGGTTATCGGAAACCTGATTGGCTGAAGTGTCTTCGTGGGCGGGAGAAGACATCGAGGGACGTGGAAGGACTAGGAGGATGGCTGACTTCCAAAAAGGTAAGTGCCAGGCGGGGGGGGGGGGGGGGGAGAAGGGCCATTTTACAGGACACAGCGGCGACAATGGGCACAGTGGCGACAATAGGCACAGTGGCTACAATGGGCACAGTGGGGACAATTAGCACAGTGGGGACAATGGGCACAGTGGCGGCAATTAAAGGGCACAGTGACATCAATGGGCACAGTGGCGACAATTGGCACAGTGGCGACATTTGATGGGCACAGTGGCTGCTTTTTATGGCATGGCACAGTGGTGACAATTGATGGCACAGTGGCTGCGTTTGATGGCATGGCACAGTGGTGCGAATTGATGGCACAGTGGCTTAGTTTGATGGCATGGCATAGTGACTGCATTTGATGGCATGGAACAGTGGTGACAATTGATGGCACAGTGGCTGCATTTGATGGGCACAGTGAGGCTGCAATTTTTTTTCTTTTTCGTTTGCGCCCCCCCAAAAACTTTGAGCACCAGCCGCCACTGGTCTTTATCCTGACATATGGTGGACAGGACAGCACCAGAGACATGCCGAGGACTCGCAGGATGATTATAATTATATTTATAGAAGGAGGGATGCCATTTATTTAAGTAGGTTTATTTTACATCCATCGCGTTAATGGCGACTGAATCAGGCTAATTGCAGCACTTTAACAGGACGTTTGTTTTTCCACAATTGGGAAAATAATGACTCCAATAACGTTTGAATAAACACCGAGAAGCCACCGCCGCACCTCGCTTTACTGCCAGGACAGCCGCAACACTGATACAGCCCCTGCTCCACCGGCATCCTCACTTCCTACTCTTAGGTTTTTGCTTATGTAGCGCCACCCCTGGAGGAGCCGCTGAATTGTTTTGTGATTTCTCTCCACACCTGAAGATGATAACCTCACTCCCCCATCACTTAGGCAGGCCAGAGGTTGCAGCAAAGAACGTCGCATGATTCCCCCATCAACCCAGATAGTGTGGACAGGGTAATCCCTCCTGACGTGAAAATTGTCCTCTCACCCGGCGGGAGCAGTGGGTATCAATAGCGGCTATAGCAGCCGCTTGCGATAATTACAAGCGAATACAGCAGGCTGGTTGTACCCAAGTTGAGCGATTGATCAACTTGGTACATTTAACCTGCCCACTAAACTCCTGCCATAGTGCTGATCTATAAGGATATAGATGCCTCCTGCATGTATCCTTACCTGTCAAATGTCTCCCCTCTGTCTGTTATAAGAACTGAAAAATGACAGATTCTGCGGGTGGGTCTGTTGTCTGGAGCTCGGTGGGTGGAGTCGTGATGTCAGTAGACTCCCCGCCCTCCTCTACACTCCCCTTGTCAGCATGCATTTTTTCCTGTGTATTTCTTACACTGAATTCTGCTATGATCACTAACATCCAGTCAAAATCCAGAAAAGTAACCACATGACTTCAGAAAAGGAGTGGGGGTGGGAATTAACCACTTCCATACCGGGCACTTATACACCCTCCCGCCCAGACCAATTTTCAGCTTTCAGCGCTGTTGCACTTTGAATGACAATTGCGCGGTCGTGCTACACTGTACCCAAACTAAATTTTTATCATTTTGTTCCCACAAATAGAGCTTTCTTTTGGTGGTATTTGATCACCTCTGGGATTTTTATTTTCTGCACAAAAAATAAAAAAAATTGCAAATAAGTATGTTTTCTCCTTTACTGATGGGCACTGATGGTACTGCACTGACAGGCACTGATGGGCACCGATGAGGTGGCACTCATGTGGTGGCATTAATAGGCACTGATGATGGGCACTAATATGCGGCACTGATAGGCGACACGGATGGGCACGGATAGGCGACACGGATGGGCACTGATAGGCGGCAGGATGGGCAATGTAGGCGGCATGGATGGGCACTGATAGGCGGCATGGATGGGTATCTGATAGGCAGCATGGATGGGCACTGATAGGTGCATGGATGGGCACTGATGGGCACTTATATGTGGCACTAATGTATGTTGTACTAATGGATGCCAATCAGTGCCAAACAATGCCTGCCAATCAGTGATGCCCATTGTGGGCACTGATTGGCATCCATTGCGGGCACTGATTGGCATCCATTATCTCTGTCATTGTCATCCCTGGTGGTCTAGGGTGGCATACCTGTGTTTTGCATTGTCATCCCTGGTGGTCTAGTGGCATCCCTGGTGGTCCAGTGTGGGCATCCTCGGGGGGGGCTGTGCTCATAATCGATCAGCACAAACCCCCCCTGTCAGAGGAGCAGCCGATCGGCTCTCCTCTACTCGCGTCTGAAAGACGCGAATGAGGAAAAGCCGATTTACCGGCTTTTCCTGTTTACATCGCGATCAGCCGTAATTGGACACAGCTGATCACGTGGTAAAGAGTCTCCTCTTTACCTAGATCGGTGTTGCGGGGGTGTCAGACTGACACCCTGCAACAACGATCGCCGCGATGCGCGCCCCCGGGGGCGCACAACGGCTCAATATCTTGAGGACGTCATATGACGTCCAGTCAGGATATTGAAACCACTTTGCTGACGTCAATCTGCAATTGGCGGGCGGCAAGTGGTTAAAAAAGAACGCCTGTCTCCAAGCTAGTGCATGAGATATGTAAATCACCTGTCACTCACAGCAAGGGGGCGGAACGGACTGAGGTTTTTCTCTGTAAGTCCGTTTTTTTTTCACTGAACAATAAAAGAGGATTGCTCAGAACTGGATTAACTCTGTATGGCAAGACTGGGCACAGATGATAGGAAATCTTATACCCTACATTGTGACATCAACAAAATAAATAAAAACAATTTCAGGTTTACATCCACTTTAAGTTTTTTTTTGTAGGCTGGTCCTTTATTTTTGCTGTTTTTTTTTTTCCATATACACAGTGGGCCGGATTCAGATAGAATGCTCTATCTTTCTTCCGGCGTAACGTATCTCCGATACGTTACGCCGCCGTAATTTTTGGCGCAAGTCCCGTATTCAGAAAGGACTTGCGCCCTTAGTTACGGCGGCGTAACGTATCTCGTCTGGCGTAAGCCCGCGTAATTCAAATGGGGATGCTGTGGGCGTGTTATATTTAAATTACACTTGACCCCGCGTCTTTCACGTTTTTTGTGAACGGCGCATGCGCCGTTCGTGAAAGAATCCCAGTGCGCATGCTCGAAATTACGCCGCAAAGCCTCATTGGTTTAGACGTGAACGTAACTTACGCGAAGCCCTATTCGCGAACGACTTACGCAAACGATGTCAAATTTTCAAAATTCGACGCGGGAACGGCGGCCATACTTAACATAGGATACGCCGCACATACCCCTCATATAACAGGGGTAACTTTACCCTGGAAAAAGCCTAACGCAAACAACGTAAAAAAAAAAGCGCCGGGCGGTCGTTCGTTTCGTAAATACCTAATTTGCATATTCCTCGCGTAACTATACGGAAGCGCCACCTAGCGGCCAGCGTGAATATGCAGCCTAAGATACGACGGTGTAAGACACTTACACCAGTCGGATCTTAGGGATATCTATGCGCAACCTGATTCTATGAATCAGGTGCATAGATACGACCGAGCGCACTCAGAGATACAACGGCGTATCAGGAGATACGCCGTCGTATCTTGTATCTGAATCCGGCCCAATGAAAATAAGCATTCAGCTTGCACATTCCATGCGGTTTGGCGATAAGCACCCAAGCGGACGATCGCATGGCTACTATCTTTCAGCGATCGGACAGAGTTAATGGCGTTGGGTCAGAATCCGCCATTCTCAGGAATGAGCAGATATCCCCACCCCCCGGGGGCCCTTCTTACCGAGAAGAATCGCACGTCTGATTCAAAACACATTTCCCCGAGAACCGGCAGAGGCATTTGAATAAATCTTGTTTACAAATGAATCTTGTAAGAGGAGAATTGGCACTCGATAAGCGCGTTAAGCGTGGCGGGCCTCAAACGTCGCCGTCAATACATATTTAGATGAGCGGCATTGAGAACATCTCCTGTAACAATGTAAAAGGCACCTTGTGGAGGTCGCCCGCCGCCTGCGTCGTACAACGCGCAGCCCGCCGGTCACTGACATCCTGGAAGGAGCCGCATTCTCTCTGATTGGGTATGATGAGCCGAGCTCCGATCTCCGGTCTACAGTGGACAGGCGGGAGAGCCCAGGGCATCCAACAAATACAATGCATCACAAAGAAATAAAAGAGTTACAAAACAAAACTACCGTATATACTCGAGAAAGGAGCTGTGTGTTAGTGGGCGTCCTGACTCTCCCGTAGTCCAAGGGAGGGGGCGAGCACGACACTCCACACCAGGGAGAAAGCCTCGCATTACATGTGTGGAGTTACAGACAGAAGAACAGGAAGTGAAGGATTTCTCAGAAGAAATAAAGACATTTAAAAGCAAAATGGAGGATGAGGTATGTGAAGGAGGACTGCACTAAGAGAAAGGAAGATATTTAGGAAAAAATGTTTTAACCTTACAACCCATTTAACTTCTGTTTCTTATTGAGGAGTTAAAGCGGAAACCTTCAGTGATTCTTTCATCTTTCCATCTATTAAATCTTCTGCCCTTGTTGCTGTTTTAACTTTGGATAGTAAAACATTTTTTTATTCTGCCAGTAAATCCCTTATACAGCCCACTTCCTGTTTCCTTATACAGCCCACTTCCTGTTTCCTTATACAGCCCACTTCCTGTTTCCTTATACAGCCCACTTCCTGTTTCTTTATACATCCCACTTCCTGTTTCCTTATACAGCCCACTTCTTGTTTCCTTATACAGCCCAACTTTCTGTTTCCTTATACAGCCCACTTCCTGTTTCCCGTATACAGCCCACTTCCTGTTTCACGTATACAACACCACTTCCTGTTTACTTATACAGCCCACTTCCTGTTCCTTATACAGCCCACTTCCTGTTTCCTTATACAGCCCACTTCCTGTTTCCTTATGCAGCCCACTTCCTGTTTCCTTATGCAGCCCACTTCCTGTATTTCCTTATACCAGCCCACTTCCTGTTTCCTTATACATCCCCACTTCCTGTTTCCTTATACAGCCCACTTCCTGTTTCCTTATACAGCCCACTTCCTGTTTCCTTATACAGCCCTCTTCCTGTTTCCTTTGCAGCCCACATCCTGTTTCCTTAACAGCCTACTTTCCCTGTTTCTTTATACAGCCACTTCCTGTTTCTTGTCTGGTCATTACCTAGGCTTATGACCTCATACACAGATCTCTCTGTCTCACTCTCGTGAGCGTTTGCCAGGAAATGAGTGGGGATGAGCCATAAGAGGGCCAATGAGAGCTGGAGGTGCGTCTGTGTAAATCCAGGAAGTGAACAGGCAGCAGCTTCAGCTGCCCACAGTTAAAATGGATGCAGCCAGACTCAGTGGAGGGAGATTTCTGCAGAATATTTGGCAAGTACAGAATAACAGAATATATAAAATGATATGGAAAGTGGTTGGAGGGAAGCTTCAGAATGGCAAAGATGTTGTTTTTTTTTTATTACAAATGATGTGAGCAGATTGCAGTTCCTCTTTAAGCTGCCTGTGGATGGTGTCAAGTCAGCAGGTGACCAACATGTCCACACAGACTGGGTCTAAATGCATAAAGCGACATTTAAAACAGAACAATTCATCTAAAAAAAAGTACACCTCTTTGATTTTAAACTGAAAGTTAAGTAACTGGTTGCCCTGCTGAAATTTAAAGAAAAAAAAATGGGCACGACCCTTAGACATTATTCTGCGCACTCTACGAAGACTGGCTGTTACCCGGGAGACCGCAGACATCGTTCAGATCTATATGCTGTTACATTACTGAGATATAGGTCAGTGCGAGACTGAACAAAATAATAATAATAATAATAAAAAAATAAATACAATTTAAATAAAAAATAAAATAAAAAATAAATAAAAGGAAAATTACAGTTACTGAAGAGTTCCGGTAGACTCTTCTCTCTTCATCTCTGCTGTTACCTGGGAGACCGCAGACATCATTCAGATCTATGTGCTGTTTACATTACTGCGGTATAGATCAGTGCGAGGACTGACAAAAAAATTATAATAATAGGCTGTGGAAATTAAGAATTAATTCATTGATTAATCTTTAATTTTTTTGATCGATCAAAATTCTTTTGATCGGTACTCAACTCTCCGCTGGCTTCCGGGCCTTCAGGGAGTTCCGTCGGAGATCCGGTGACGTCACGGACACCGGCGGGGCTTGCCGTGTCCATCTGAAGGGCTCCTTTGCTGTGCCTTCATATCTGCATGCCGGGCGGAACCTTCCTATCTGCCACACGCAAGGGCTGTTACACTTCCCTCTATCACTTCCCTCCATCACTTCCCTCCATCACTTCCCCCTATCACTTCCCTCTATCCCTTCCCTCTATCACTTCCCTCTATCACTTCCCTATATCACTTCCCTATATCACTTCCCTCTATCACTTCCCTCTATCCCTTCCCTCCATCACTTCCCTCTATCACTTCCCCCTATCACTTCCCTCTATCACTTCCCTCTATCACTTCCCTCTATCACTTCCCTCTATCCCTTCCCTCCATCACTTCCCTCTATCACTTCCCTCTATCACTTCCCTCTATCACTTCCCTCTATCACTCCCCTCTATCACTTCCCTCCATCACTTCCCTCCATCACTTCCCTCCATCACTTCCCTCTATCACTTCCCTCTATCACTTCCCTCTATAACTTCCCTCCATCACTTCCCTCCATCACTTCCCTCTATCACTTCCCTCTATCACTTCCCTCTATAACTTCCCTCTATCCCTTCCCTCCATCACTTCCCCCTATCACTTCCCTCTATCACTTCCCTCTATCACTTCCCTCTATCACTTCCCTCCATCACTTCCCTCCATCACTTTCCTCCATCACTTTCCTCCATCACTTCCCTCTATCACTTCCCTCCATCACTTCCCCCTATCCCTTCCCTCTATCACTTCCCTCTATCACTCCCCTCTATCACTTCCCTCCATCACTTCCTCCATCACTTCCCCCTATCACTTTCCCCCTATCACTTCCCTCCGTCACTTCCCTCCATCACTTCCCTCCATCACTTCCCCCTATCACTTCCCCTCTATCACTTCCCTCTATCCCTTCCCTCTATCCCTTCCCTCTATCACTTCTCTCTATCACTTCTCTCTATCACTTCCCTAGATCACTTCCCTCTATCACTTATCTCTATCACTTCCCTAGATCACTTCCCTCTGTCACTTCCCTCTGTCACTTCCCTATATCACTTCCCTATATCACTTCCCTCTATCACTCCCCTCTATCACTTCCCTCTATCCCTTCCCTATATCACTTCCCTCTATCACTCCCCTCTATCACTTCCCTCTATCACTTCCCTCTATCACTCCCCTCTATCACTTCCCTCCATCACTTCCCTCTATCACTTCCCTCTATCCCTTCCCTCTATCACTTCCCTCTATCACTTCTCTCTATCACTTCCCTAGATCACTTCCTTCTATCACTTCCCTCTATCACTTCCCTCTATCACTCCCCTCTATCACTTCCCTCTATCACTCCCCTCTATCACTCCCCTCTATCACTCCCCTCTATCACTTCCTTCTATCACTTCCTTCTATCACTTCCCTCTATCACTTCCCTCTATCACTTCCCTCTATCACTCCCCTCTATCACTTCCTTCTATCACTTCCCTCTATCACTTCCCTCTATCACTTCCTTCTATCACTTCCCTCTATCACTTCCCTCTATCACTTCCTGCGGCCCCTCCACCCCAGAGCACCCTGTCCCCATGTTGATAAGGACAGGGCTTCTTCCCGACAACCCTTGCCGTTGGTTGTCGGGGTCTGCGGGTGGTTGATAAGGGGGCCCCCAGATACCGGCCCCCCACCCTAGGTGAATGAATATTCACCTGGCGGAAAAAAAAATGTAAAAAAAACACACTACACAGGGTTTTTAAAGTAATTTATTAGTCAGCTCCGGGCCCCCCGTCTCTTCTTTAGCTCTTTTACAAGGGGGGGGCCTTCTTCTTCGACGTCTTCGGCGGGGGGGGGGGGTGGGTGTCGGTCTTCACTGCCGTCTGGTTCTCTTACGCTCTCATCTTCTCCGCTGTCGGAGATTCATACCAATCGCCGCGGCTAGAATTGGCGGGAATCCAAGTCGGATCCCCGTCGCTTCTATGACGCGCTCCCTGGAATGTGCTTTTTCTATTCCAGCGAGTGCGAGATGTCGGCACCCTGTCGCCGAGAATCAGCGCGATGCCGTCGTGCTGGAAACACATTCTCGGCAACAGGTACAGTATACCCTTTTCTATTCTATCCAAAGCTAAAAAAAACAACAAAAAAACAATACAAATATTTTCTCAGTTTTCATGTGACTGGGGTTTATTATTTCATGTCTGACTTCCATGCTAACAAAACCGTTTCACTTACAATAATTTTTCTTGCTCCAGTGTGACTTTTCCTGGACACCGGAGCAGAAAAAATAAAACGATGAATGTAAATGAAATCAAACTATCTTTCCTGGTTGATGATATGCGCCTTTTCCGTTTCTTTCAGCGCCGGCCCCCTCTGCGGCCCCCTCGGACCTCTGCTCAATTTTGAATCTTTTGCCAAGGAAAAGAAACAAGAAATAGAATTGCGATTTATTCTTTTTTTTTTTTTTTAACTGGTGAAAAAAACTCATTCGCCGTCAGTAAGTCCGATAAACGCGGATTAGATATTCGCTTTCCCGCATCTCCTTGGGGAGGCTGTAAACTGTATATAAATATTATTCTGCGGCTTTGCCGGGAGATAAGCCGGACTCCGTTCTATAAAAGCCTCTTTTCTCAACAATGAATATTTGCAGATCTGATGTCAGCCGTCCAGAATAGAGAATGAAGGATTAGGTTACCGCTACTCGCGTCTGCGTCCCGGCAAATAGATAGACACGAATAGTCAGGCGGGAAGGCGGTTGAGTGGTTAGCACCGGGGTCCGGGGTTCAATTTTCCCTCGTTTGCACACATTTGGTATTCTCTCCAGGCTTGAGTTTGGGTTTCCTGGGAGGCTGATCGATACCGACCCAAAGTGGCCCCCATGTAACAGCTCTGGTGAACGGGAGGGAACCACAACTGCGGATAGCAAGGATTTCAATGCATGTGCCTATGTTATGTGAGATTTCAGTACTGAGCCCCAGGCGTCACTCCACACAAACAGGAGTTTGGGGGGGTTCTCTACATCATCTCTCTCTCACATAAAGAAAAGCGTTGAGCTACTAGGGGTGGACGCATTACAACATGCGACCCAAACCCTAGCGTTAAAAAGATACGATTCAGGAGGACGTTCCAATGCACAACTGTATGTAAGTTATTATCAGTATTGGACCCCCAGGGCGTCACTCCAATCAGAGAACAGGAGTTTGGGGGTTCTCTACATCATATCACCTAAACATACAGCAGTGCATTTGGCCACTAAGGAAGTAGGCATGAATTACCTTCAACCCTTAGCATAGAAAAGTTAGAGCCAACATGTTCAGTAACTTAGGGCATTGGCCCTTTAACAAGTACGAACTTATGTCAAGCACGTAGCAATTAAGAATACGGGCCCAGATTCAGAGAGACTTACGACGGCGTATCTCCAGATATGCCGTCGTTAGTCCGAATGAGCGCCGTCGTATCTATGCGACTGATTCATAGAATCAGTTACGCATAGATTTCTTTAAGATCCGACCGGCGTAAGTGTCTTACACCGTCGTATCTTAGGCTGCATATTTACGCTGGCCGCTAGGTGGTGCTTCCGTAGATTTATGCGAGGAGTATGCAAATTAGGTAGATACGCCGATTAAGAAACGTACGTCCGCCCGGCGCATTTTTTTACAACGTTTACGTTAGGCTTTTTCCGGGGTAAAGTTACCCCTGCTATATGAGGCGTATCCTATGTTAAGTATGGACGTCGTTCCCGCGTCGAATTTTGAAAATTTTACGTCGTTTGCGTAAGTCATTCGCGAATAGGGCTGTACGTAAGTTACAATCACGTCTAAAGCATTGATGATTTGCGTAAAATTTGTTCGTAAAAACGTCAAATACGTAGGGTCACAATTAATTTAAAAAAAAAAACACGCCCACATCATCCACATTTGAATTAGGCGGGCTTACGCCGGACCACATACGTTACGTCGCCGTAACTTAGGGCGCAAGTTCTTTCTGAATACGGATCTTGCGCCCTAATTTACGGCGGCGTAACGTATCTGAGATACGTTACGCCCGCCGAGAAGATACACCATTGTATCTGAATCCGGGCCACTATATGCAAGTGATCGTTACGTTCACTAATGCCTCGTACATACGGCTGGACTTTCCGAGAAAAAAAGTCAGACAGGTTTTTTTTTCTCGGAAAGTCCGGCCGTGTGTAGCCTCCATCTGACTTTTTTTGTCGGAAGTCCGACGGACCTTAGATAGAGAACCTGATCTCTATCTTTCCATCGGACTTCCGACGGACTCACGGCTGACGTTTTCATAGTCAAAAGTCCGACCGTGTGTACAGGGCATTACAGCCAAATTTGAAAGGAAATGCCAATAACTATAATTTAATAGTTAGTAATAGTTAAGTTATTATTAGTTAGTTATTATTTCAGATTTCCAAATTTTGGAGTTTTCAGATTTTTCGAATTCCAAACTTCCGAATTTATGAATTTTCGAATTTATGGATTTTCGAATATTCTAATTTACGAATATTTGGAAAAATTTGTCAAGTGGGTTTTCATTAATTCAGATATTTCTGAATTAACAAATTTGTCGAAATTTGTTGAAAGACATTCGGAACAAAACAAATTGCACATGTCTAATCAGAAGACCAGAGGACAGTGTATCCATTGAAACAGTCTTGGTTTATTCCACACATGGTTAAAAAACAGTTGATGACCAACCCCATACTACAGGCATGCAAGATATGCTGGGTTACCGATGAGGACTCCGTGTTGGAATATTCTCGCCGGCCTCCCCAAAGAGGTGGGCGGATCCACGTCATCGGAAGGAGACATCACCGGAAGTGATGTGGCCGGAATCAGGAAGTCTATGGTGGTGGACGGGGCAACCATCACAATTTTGGGGCCCCTTCCACAGCTTTAGGCAGGGCCCCACTGGAGCAGAGAATCAGGGGGGGGGCCCTCCTCTCTCCTGCTGCGAGATGATAAGCGGGGGGTTTGTGGCAACGAAAGTGTCATCTCTTCTCTTCTCTCTCCGGGGGACGGAGCTGACAGACAAAGCAAAGTCAAGTCTTCTCTTCTGTCTCCTGCCGCGAGTTGCTAAAGGTGAGAAAAAAAATGTAACAAAAGAAAAGAAAAAATGAAATAAAAAAAAACAGGGGGGCCCCTGCCGAGATTTTTTAAAGGTGAGGGGTCAAACGAAAAAAAAAAAAAACAGGGGGGGCGACCGGGCCCCTGGGGACCATCGGGCCCCTTCCAGTTGTAATGCCTGTATCAGCCATAACCCGGTAAACCACTTCAAAGCCGAAATGCATACATTCGTATTGCGATCTTGAAGTGGTTAAGCTCCTGAGATGCATGTTTTTCTGCAGCTCGGAAAATCATGAAACTTTTTCTTTTTTTAAACTATTAATATGTTTTTTATGTTCTAAACAGTTGAATGCATCCATTGTAATTCCCATTGTAAATACCCCATCAATTACTCCCGGGGAACATTTCCACATGGTCATTGAGGTTCTAATAGGATTCAGATACGAGCCTGTTTTATTTAAGTACCGGTTAAACTGACCATTGTTAAAAATAAGCTGAAGGATTGATTTTTTTTTCCTGCATCAAACAAGGCTTTGAACTGCAGAAATTCAAATTAAAGGAAAAATCAATTGTTCTCTGCGGAGCCATAATTCCTAACAATGGAGGCAGCGGCACTCTCTCCAGGCACTTGGTCATCCAGGATTCTCCTTCAAGGTGGTTCAAGGAGAGATGGACTCTGAAGGCTGGATCATTCTGCTTCGCATGGAAACAGAGCGTTCACTGACATCAGTATGGAGCTCGGAAGTCACTTCTAAGGCGTATAGGTCCATATGCCCAGCCATGGCCAGTCGAACTGGGATCCCCATGATGTCATTGACCAAATATGGTCATGTTCATATTTTGGGTGGTGATGCCACCCTGGAGATCCCATCCCTCAGATGTCATTCACTGGAACTGTCAAAATGGGAATAGACATGCATTCAGTGGGTTGCTGGACCATGTGATTGACAAATGATGTACATTGAGAGACATTTTTATTTTTTTACTGCTTTCTTTTTTTTGTGAATAGGTAGGGGTACTAGGTACTATGGTGAAAGCGGTGTCTGGGGTCACCTTATTGTTAATGGGGGCCTCTCAGATTCCAATAAACCACTCTCCTTCAGACCCCCACAACCACTTGGCCAGGGTTGTGAGGAAGAGGCCCTTGACAACATCAACATAGGGACAAGGTGCTTTCCCGGGTGGGTGTCCCCTCTAGCAAAGTACCCCTACCTTGTTGAGGGCATATGTCCTGGTATTGTGCAGGAGGGGAGGCTGCACACCATTTGTTTTTTGCGTGAAGTCCCCTTAAAATTCATTCCAGACCTGAATAGCATGGTATGAATTATGGGGGAGACCCCCATGCCGTTTTTTCTTTTAACTATTCCCTTCATCTATACCAGACCCTTATCCTAGACGAGGGCCTGATATGAATGTTAATAGGGAACTCCCAACATAATATAGCATGGAGTTCCCCCCTAATTCATATAAAGACCCTTCAAATCTGTACATCATGTGACATTTTTGTATTATGGGGGAAGCAGTTTCTAGGGGCCCCCCACTATTGTTAAAGAATGCCCTTCAGATAACAATAAAACCCCCTCCTGCAGACCCCCACAATCACTTGGCCAGGGTTGTGGGGAAGAGACCCTTGACAACATCAACATGGGGACAAGGTGCTTTCCCGGGTGGGTGTCCCCTCTGGCAAAGTACCCCTACCTTGCTAGGGGCAAATGTCCTAGTATTGTGCAGGAGGGGAGGCTGCACACCATTTGTTTTTTGCGTGGAGTCCCCTTAAAATTCATTCCAGACCTGAATAGCATGGTATGAATTATGGTGGAGACCCCCATGCCGTTTTTTCTTTTAACTATTCCCTTCATCTATACCAGACCCTTATCCTAGATGAGGGCCTGGTATGAATGTTAATAGGGAACTCCCAACATAATATAGCATGGAGTTCCCCCCTAATTCATATAAGACCCTTCAAATTTTGTTTATGGCTAGACTATGTGATTGACAATTGATGTACATCATGGGGCATTTTTGTAATATGAGGAAGCAGTGTCTAGGGGCCCCTCACTATTGTTAAAGGGTGCCCCTCCTGCAGACCCATACAACCCACATGCAAGAGTTGTGGGGAAGAGGCCCTTGTCCCCATCAACATGGTACCCCTTGTTTTCTAAGGGAATCTGTCCAGATTTGGCATGTAATGCGCCTTAAAATTCATACCATACAGGAATGGCCTGGTCTGAATTATGGGGGGAACTTCCATTATGATTTTTTTTGTTGTTTAACTATTCCCTTCATCCATACCAGACCCTTATCCTAGATGAGTGTCTGATATAGATGTTAACAGGGAACCCCATGAAAAAATAACATGGGGTTCCCCCATTATTCATATCAGACCCTTCCCACCTCATATACATTTTAAAAGGGGCCCCATGCAATAAAAACAACAAAAAAAGGTGTAAGGTCCCCCCCAAATTCTAAACCAGGTCCTTTGGGCCAGGGATTCCCAGCCATGTAAGTGATGAGGGCGTGTAATGTCAGTGGTTGTTAAAGGGGTGTTCCAGTCATTTTTAATGTTTATTAAAATTCAGCAGCTACAAAAAGTGTAGCTGCTGACTTTTAATAAACATACACTCACCTGCTCCACGTTCCAGCGACGTGCCGGCCAGGGCTCCGCTCCTCTTTCCCCCTCTCCGGCCGGCGTCTTCATTCTAAGTGTGGGCACCCGGCCGTGACAGCTTTCGGCTTCACGGCCGGGCACCCACTGTGCATGTGCGAGCGGCGCTGCGCCATCCGATTGGACAGGCGATCACCTGGAACCTGTCGCGTGTCCCAGACGATCGCCTACAGGGAGGGGCTGCCAAAAGGCGATATGACGTATCGCCTTAGCAGCCCCTCGGCGGAAGGAGGAAGTGGGAGAGGAAGTCACACTCCTCCTGAAGCCCCCACTCCCCCCCCCAAAAAAATGACATGCCAAATGTGGCATGTAAGGGGGCGAGGAGTGGATTAAGCGGAAGTTCCACTTTTGGGTGGAACTCCGCTTTAAGGACACGAGGTGCAGGCACCCAGTGCTTCCTCAGTAGCAGTTGACAGCAGTAAGCTGTTCACACCAAATGTTCTGCTCCTTCCTAATGAAGATGATAAAAATGGCTGCTCCCCTGGTGCAGAAACTGATTTGTCTGGCTCAGGGGAGGGCTGGCAGCCTTAGGCCTGGGGGGCAAGTACAGTCAAGTGGCCCATTGTACCGTTGAATGAGCTCACCATCCATGGCCCACCTGGTTTTTCAATGCAGTCTCACCAGTGCCCATCAGTGCATCCAACTCCAGTGCCCATCAATGCAGCCTGATTACTGGAGCAGGTTACATGGGGTGTATGATGGGGGGGGGGATATGGGGTCAGCTAGGGGTGTCAGGGTCTCTCACCTCAGTGATCTCAGCTCAGCAGGTCCTTGCACGCCATGGCCTCCTGGGGGGGGTAATGCTCCTGGTCCGGGGGTCAAGTTGCAGCCAGCGCCCAGCCCTGCGTCCTGACTCCCTGGCACGCACTGCCTCTTCCAAGAATCCGGGTCCCAGGGTGTTGAAGTTTGCTCTGTGCTGCTCTGTTTTCCACCCACCGGGAGCTTGAGCGTGGACTACAACTCCCAGAATGCAACAGCTAGTGTCGAGCCACTGTGGCCGTGCCCCCGGCCCGACTCCCTAGTGCAGAATAAAAAAAGATGGTAAAGGGCAGAAGCTGCCGACCATTTTGAACATAAGTTAGAGCGGCCTGGGAGGCAATTGCCAGCCTGCCCCCTGGCCCAGCCCTCCCCTGGTCTGGCTCATTGTTTTCTGTACAGCACTATGGAATATGTCAGAGCTACATAAATGTATAAATGCTGGGGTCATTAGATTGTAAGCTTCTTTGGTGCAGAGATTGGTTTTTCTTCCTTGTCTGGAGCTCCCCTTTGCTTGGTCCTGTCTCTATATGGTGTGGTCCCTCTTCTTGGCCATCCTGCAGAGAAGCAAGAGGTATTCTGCACTCTATGTGACCTTCTTTTGAGCAGAACGACAGATGCCCCCATATCACAAGTCTGACTTCATCATCTTTCCTTGATGGTAAATTCCAGAACATACACACAGACTGTAAGAAAACAAACCGGCGGGAACGGACGGATTGCTGATGGAACAAAAACAATTTCTGCCGGCGCGGGCGTGACGAATGCAGGCACCTGCCACAATAATGGGCAGGCAGGCTTGTGTAATCAAACGCAGTGTGTTGTCAGGTGCGGAGAGGGAGGATGAAGTACAGCAGATCTCAGGCTATGACAACAAATGCGGCTTAGTGAAGGAATAAGCGCAGGTCGGAGCAGCTCCGCCCAGAATTGATGTGTTGGGCTCTCTGAGGTCACTGACAAGTTTATTCACATGCGGCCCATTTATATCTCTCAGGGGTTATGTGGACTGTGGGGTCACTTTGCGACTTTCATATTTTATTACACAAGCGAGGACGCAATTTCATTTATGATTCCGTTTTCATCTTAAAAACAATTTGAAGGTCATTGGCATCTCGGGAAGTCCGGTCCCAGCTCGGCTCACCAGGCAGAAAAGGAATTTACGCTTCATATATTCTCAACCTGAGGACATTTTCAGAAGCTAAAAAGAATAGGGACAGTTGATTGGTTCTTGTTTGATACTATTGATCAAGCTGAGATCACTTTCAGCATAGCCAAACTCTTCATCTTCCAGTGTCACTATGGGGTGAGGCCTGGTGCTATTTTCTGGATTCTGCCTATAGCACAGTTGTTCAGTGATTTTCCCTCCCTGGAATTGGTAGGAGGAAGAGTGTAAGTGTCATGGACAGGCAGTGGCGGCTGGTGCTCAAAATTTTTGGGGGGCGCAAACGAAAAAAAAAAAAATTGCAGCCTCACTGTGCCCATCAAATGCAGCCACTGTGCCATCAATTGTCACCACTGTGCCATGCCATCAAACGCAGCCACTGTGCCATCAATTGTCACCACTGTGCCATGCCATCAAACACAGCCACTGTGCCATCAATTGTCACCACTGTGCCATGCCATCAAACGCAGCCACTGTGCCATCAATTGTCACCACTGTGCCATCAATTGTCACCACTGTGCCATGCCATTAAACACAGCCACTGTGCCATCATTTGTCACCACTGTGCCATGCCATCAAACGCAGCCACTGTGTCATCAATTGTCACCACTGTTCGATGCCATCAAACGCAGCCACTGTGCCATCAATTTGCACCACTGTGCCATGCCATTAAACTGTGCCCTTTAATTGTCACCACTGTGCCCTTTAATTGTCACCACTGTGCCCTTTAATTGTCCCCGCTGTGCCCATTGTCCCCACTGTGCCCATTGTCCCCACTGTGCCTATTGTAGCCACTGTTGATGTCACTGTGCCCTTTAATTGTCGCCACTGTGCCCATTCATGCCGCTGTGCCAATTGTCCCCATTGTCGTCACTGTGCCTATTGTCACCACTGTTGATGTCACTGTGCCCTTTAATTGTCGCCACTGTGCCCATTCATGCCGCTGTGCCAATTGTCCCCACTGTGCCCTTCATCGCCGACTCGCCGATGTGCCCTGTAAAGTGTCCCCCCCCCCCCCCCCGCCCGGCACTTACCTTTACTGGAGTCAGCCATCCACGTCAATGTCTTCTACCGCCCTCGATGACTGACAGGCGTCTCAGCCAATCAGGTTACCGGTAGCCAGAACCGGCCAACCTTATTGGCTGAGACGCCTGTCAGTCTTATCCAAGGAACGCATCCCGGTACGTTCCCTGGATAAGCATCCGGAAGGCTGAGGACTGTACTCGGAAAGCCTATCAGAGCAATCAGACAATGTGATTGGGTTTGTTTCCACATTTATAGCCAGGTTCATATAGACCGGCTTAATGTTGTGGCGGCGTAGCGCATCGCATATACGCTGGCTCTGATGTGCACTTCCGTACAGCCAACCAGCTGCTGTTATTCAGATGGCCGGACATGAGCGCCAACCATCTGAATAGAACAGCGGCAGCGGCTATAATAACATAGATTCGTGCAATGCATGAATCTATGTTATTAGACTCAGTGACGGTGAGAGCCAGAGGGGGCGGCGCTCCAGCGCCCTCTATGGACGAACCGCCACTGTGGACAGGTGTCTGCATGCAAGGAGGACCAAGGAGAGGTAGGGGTGGAGGGCTAGACACAAATCTCCAAATAGATGTCCTTAGTCCAAAGGCTTATATACTTAGGGGCAGATCCACAAAGCGAGTATGCCGGCGTATCTACTGATACGCCGGCGTACTTTCAAATTTCCTGCGTCGTATCTTTGGTTTGAATCCTCAAAACAAGATACGGCGGCATCTGGGTTCGATCCGACAGGCATACGGCTTCTTACGCCTACGGATCTAAGATGCAATTCTTCGGCGTCCGCTGGGTGGCGTTCCCGTCGTAATCCACGTCGCGTATTCAAATTAGCTATTTCTGACGATCCACGAACGTACGCGCGGCCGTCGCATTCTCTTACGTCGTCTCTAGTTGGCTTTTTCCGGCGTATAGTTAAAGCTGCTATTTTGCGGCGTATAGTTAGACTTGCCATGTTTAGTATGGCCGTCGTTCCCGCGTTTAATTATAATTTTTTTTTTTCGTTTGCGTCAGTCGTCCGTGAATCGGGATGGACGTAATTTACGTCCACGTCAAAAAAAAATGACGTCCTTGCGACGTCATTCCGTGCAATGCACGGCGGGAAATTTAGGGACGGCGCATGCGCAGTTCGTTCGGCGCGGGGACGCGCTTAAATTAAATGAAACACGCCCCCTAACCCGCCCAACTTGAATTCCGCGCCGTTACGCCGCTTGAGATACACTACGCCGCCGTAACTTACGGCGCAAAATCTTTATGGCTTAGAATGCTGGGACTGTTAGTTCGCTATCAGCTGGATGCTGCAGCCCCATGCGGGGGGATGGGGGGTCACCTTTGTGTCTTGCGTGCTTTATTCTGTGATGTGGAGGAGAAATCCATTGCTTATTGAGAGCGCGATGGAAATTCACAATTAATGGGAATTTATTCCGAGTTGAGCAGTTTTTATGAACAGTCGATGTATTGACACGGAGAGAAGATGGATGGAGGCTGAAGAATTCACCGCACAAAAAAAGTTGTTTTTCACCTTGTCAGAGGCGGCGTGACACGGTACAGAAGAGAGAGGGGTGAAAACTTTGGGCCGGATTCAGAAACAACTCACGACGGCGTATCTCCGGGTACGCCGTCGTAAGTCCGAGTGTGCGCTGTCGTATCTTGGCGCCTGATTCAAAGAATCAGATACGCCTCACGGTTGCCAAGATACGAGTGGCGTAAGTCTCCTACGCCGTCGTATCTTAGGTGCATATTTACGCTGGCCGCTAGGTGGCGCTTCCGTTGATTTCCGCGTTGAATATGTAAATGACCTAGATACGCCGATTCACGAACGTAGTTCCGTCCGGCGCATCTAGATACGCCGTTTACGTAAGGCGTCGGTCCGGCGTAACTTTACCCCTCATAAAGCCGGGGTAAGTCATGTTAAGGTATGGACGTCGGAAACGTCGGAACAGCCGTCGTATTTTACGTCGTTTGCGTAAGTCGTCTGTGAATAGGGATGGGCGTAGGTTACGTTCACGTCGCCTAAACATTGAGCCGACGTATCTTAGGGAGAAAATTTGACGTGATACTGAGCATGCGTGCGCATGCGCCGTTCGTAAAGCGCGTCATTTACGTGGGGTCACATAACATTTACATACAACACGCCCACTACCAGCCTAGTTTGAATTAGGCGGGCTTACGCCGGCCCATATACGCTACGCCGCCGTAACTAAGGACGCAAATTTTTCTGAATACGGTACTCGCCTGACTGAGTTACGGCGGCGTAGCGCATATGAGATGCGCTACGCCCGCAGAAAGATACACGATTCTTTCTGAATCCAGCCCTTTGTGTGCATGGTGCATACTTTATGCCCTCCACAAGGGGTGTGCCAGGTGTGCCTGGGCACACCCTAATCCTGGGGTTGGCAACCTGTCAATGGTGGGCAGGTGACAGGCATGGGCGTCCGCTGACATTTTTTCAGGGGGGGGGGGCGCTTCCGCAGTGGCGATACATAGTCGCATTTAACCCTTTCTTCAAACGCTAGCGGAGGTTAAAAGCCCCCCATTCAGCACAGACCCCCCCTTCAGCACAGATGAACCCCCATTCAGCACAAACCCCCCCCCCCCCCTTTCAGCACAGACGGACCCCCCCCTCCCCCATCCCATTCAGTACCTCAGATCAGCCATCAGCACGGCATGGGTACAGCAGGTTCCCTCCCCCTGTGTACACATAAACACTGGAGGGGGAGGCGGCTTCACTCTGCTCGCTGTATCTGTGAGACTCTTCAACACCTTCTCGATTTTCCAGGGGGGGTCAATTGCCCCCCCTTTGCCCTATGGAGCGGACGCCCATGGTGACAGGTAAACCACAATCCTAACTTGCCGACCCTCAGAACCTGGACAGGAGAGGTGGCGGGTGGGGGGGGGGGGTGGAATGTAGTGATACCGATCTGTCTTTTCCTCCTGCAGCAGCTGAAAGTAGGCTTCTCCTCCTCTCCATTTTGTCAACATTCAGCTGCCACAGGAGTAAAATATAGGGGGTCGGTACTAATACATGCCACCCCCGCCACCCTCTTCATTGTGTTGTGCTTCCCCTTCCTCCCATTGTTTCAGGATGGAGAGCGGGGAAGAGGCCGGTAAATATGTCAAGCGCATGTGTGTTGGAGCTTTGGGGTGCCACACCCTAATGCCGGGGGTCCGGCCCACGCCCAATCCACTAACAGAATCTATCGCTGGCTATTACCTAACCAACCATTCAAATGCAATCTACTCTCACCGTCTTATCTTGCCTACAACATTCTCCTTTTCTTAAGCCAGCCGCGCCGACCTCAGATTGTAACCTTTTCCTATTCGTCTCCAACGTCCATTAAAGATCCTCTCCCCTTTAAATGCCTCCGGTGTGAATAAATCCGTCTGGATGTCCGATTTCCTGCGACGACACGAGACGTGACAATAACAGACTGCGCTTCTAATTAGTACTTTACGCGCCGCCGCCTCTCGCCATTCCTCTCCTCTCTTCCCGACGTGACGGAGGCTCGCATGAAATGCGCCTCGGGGGGGGAGCCGACGTCCCGCTTGACCTCTGAACTTGTTAATTAGAAAGAGTTGCTTAATAAGAAATCAGCGGGGAAATAAAGGGGCCGTGATAAAGACGCGTTCCTTGTCATGAGATGAAATAAAAATACGCGTGAAAATAAAATAATATCGTCGGGAGCTTCTAAAAGGTTCATAAGAAATGTCAAAAAACAACAATTCTACAATTATAGAGGAATTATCATTTTATTATTCAATGTATTTAAAAAAAATAAGCAAACTTATTTTTTTTTTATATATTTCCGTGTTGACAGCGCTCCGCTATGCGTCATTCTCTGAATATTTATCCCTTGTTTTTCCCTTTTTATTAATCTATTATTCATTATTAAAGTCTTGTTTAAAAATAATAAAATAAAATAAACAAACACGTCATACTTTTACAGGCTTAATGGTTTTGCACAGAGCAACCCGGATCCTCCTCTTCTCATGTCCCCCCGCCGCTGCCGCCGCCGCCGCTCCTGGCCCCTCCCTCCTGCCCAGTGCCCCCCCCCCCCCTACAGCAAGCAGCTTTCTCTGGGGGCACCCAAGCAGGCTCACTCCCGAGCTGCGGCTCTGCATGTCCCACTCACACACGGAGCCGCGGCTCACCCCCCCCCCCCGTTGCTTTCTCTCCTGATTGGCTCACTGGCAGGGCCGTTTGAAGGAATTTGGGGGCCCCAGGCAAAATGGATATGGAGCCCCCCCCCCCGCACACACGCATGCAAAGCCCCCCCCCATGTTCTTTTTACTCCCACGGACCCCACCCCCTCCCTATGTTCTTTTTACGACCGTCCCGGGCCCCCCCCCCCCCCCTCCATACCGGGTCTGTACTGCACGGCAGGAGATTCAGTTTCCTGTTCCCGGCCGGACTGACAGGAAGTAAGCACTCAGTGTACACTTCTTTACAAAAACTATCCCCTATTTTGTAAACACTATATATTTTGCGCAAACCAATCGATAGACGCTTATTGCGATTTTTTTTACTAAAAATAAGTAGAAGAATACGTACCGGCCTAAATATTTTTTATATATTTTTTGTGATCTTTATTATAGAAAAAAGGAAAAAATATAGAATTTTTTTCAAAATTGTCGCTCTATTTTTGTTTATAGCGCAAAAAATAAAAAACGCAGAGGTGATCAAATACCACCAAAAGAAAGCTCTATTTGTGGGGAAAAAAAAGACGCCAATTTTGTTTGGGAGCCACTTCGCACGACCGCGTAATTGTCAGTTAAAGGGACGCAGTGCCGAATCGAAAAAAGGGGCCTGGTCCTTTAGCTGCATTTTGGTCCGGGGCTTAAGTGGTTAAGGAAATTGATTTTTTTCCCTAAAATATATAAAGTGCCTTAAAAAAGTATTCATACCCCTTGAAATTTTCCACATTTTGTCATGTTACAACCAAAAACTTAAAGGGTCACTAAAGGAAAACATTTCTTTGCCTAAAATGAATGTCTGCAAGGTAGACAGACAGAATAGTTTAATGATTCTGTTAAAAAAACAAGTAAATATCTATTAAATTCCTTCATCTATATCACCTCCGGCATTCTATTTTTTGTTCTCTTATTTACTTCCTGGTTTGCGGCGCTCGTTCATGTAAGAACTACATTTCCCAGTATGAATTGCGGCACGCCCAGTAATTCACACCTCCTTGAAGTCTCTAACACGTAGAGAGCGTCCTGCCACACAGATGTAGTTCCCAGGAGGGGGTGAGCACGTTACTGACCACCGCAGTAAAGCCTCCTGTCACGGTGGAGAGTAAAATCAGACAAGCAGGAAGTGAACAGAAAAGAGAAGAAATAGAGCGACTTCTGAGCAAAAACGAACAATGAGGAAGTGAAAAGAGGAATGTCTGCAGGTAAAGGATGCTTATTATGAAAAAAAAAAAAATTCCTTTACAACCCCTTTAAACGTGTTTTGTTGGGATTTTATGTGATAGACCAACACATAGTGGCACATAATTGTGAAAATACCCTAAATGTTGCCTAAACAACTCAATGAGCAAAGATAAAAGTTTTTATTTGTGCAAAAATAAATTGATGATTTTTTTACGTAGGCGCAGGGCACCGTTTTTGCCCTGCGCCCCCGCAAATTTTCTGCGCTACCCGCGATTCACTGAGCAGTAGCTCCGTAAATTGTGTGGGTGCTCCGGCAAAATCATTTAAGCATGCGCCGAGCGTAGGGCGCATGCTCCGTCGGGAAACTTTCCCGACGTGCATTGCGGCAAATGACATTGCAAGGACGTCATTTACTTCAAAGTGAACATGAATGGCGTCCAGCGCCATTCACGAATCACTTACGCAAACTACGTAAATTTGAAATTTCGCGACGCGGGAACGACGGGTATACGTAGCATTGGCTGCCCCTGCTAATAGCAGGGGCAGCCTTACGCGAAAAACGCCGTACGGAAACGACGTAAACTGTGTACGCAGGGCTTGCGTAACGTTGTGAATCGGCGTTAGTATGCAATTTGCATACTATACGCTGAGCACAACGGGAACGCCACCTAGCGGCCATCGCAAGAATGCAGCCTAAGATATGCGGGCATAAGAGCCTTATGCCGCGCATATCTTAGGCTGCAGTCGGCGTAACAAGGTTCCTGAATCAGGAGCATTCGTTACGCCGGGGCAAGTAAGCAATTGCGCTGTGTAACTAAGGTTACACAGGCGCAATTGCTTCTTGAATCCAGGCCCCTGTCCGCATTTCACCTTCTCTCACACGGCGATCTTCTGGGGTTAATGTTCTGTATCTGGAAAGGAAAGAGGATAAGGAGGATAGGCACCGGGGGAACGGGCTGTTGAGGACGGAGGAGTTCTGGTCACATGGTGCCTGCTGAAGCTGGCAGCTTAGATTTGTCTTCATTTTCTCAGGACTTAACCAGCTGCTGGAAATCAAGTCCATTAAGATGTGTCCCCGTCCTTCCCTCTCCGGCCGCTGCCAGCTCAATACTTGTCACCGGTGTCAGCGCTTGGCAATAATTACTTATGCAAATATCCTCAGTGACATTAATCATCTCTCTCTCTCTTACTAAGGCCACCCGAGATGAGCCTTACGCTGCAGAATTGCAAACTTTCCTATGTCCAGGTCCCAAATATTAATAAAAAAATAATAATAGCAATAATAATAAAAATGTATCAATTTAATGTAAAAAAAGAGAAGGTTTTTTAGAAGTTCAGGGCCAATTAAAAGAAAACTACCGTATATACTCGAGTATTAGCCGAGTTTTTCAGCTCATTATTTTGAAAATGCCCCCCTCGGCTTATACTTGAGTCACCTTTTTGCGCCTGATCTCCCGGACTTTGGGGGCCCGGTACCGGCTGGCCGTAGGTCTCATGGACCCCAAACTTGGCACACAGGTAGCCCCACTCGTCCTCTACAAGTGTGCCAGGGAGCACCGATTTTTCAAAGTCATACACCCCTTCCATAGACTCCCATGTTAAACGGTAATTTCTCTGGTGACTTTGGGGAACCGGTACTGGCCAGTCGTAGGTCCTCTGGACCCAGAACTTGGCACAAATGTAGTGCCATTTCTCCTCTACAAGTGTGCAAAGTTTATTGTCTGGCATGGGCACAATGAGGATTTGGCACAGTGAGGAATGGGCACAGTGAGGCATGGACAAAGTGAGGCATGGACAAAGTGCGGCATGGACACAGTGGGCCAGATTCAGATAGAGATACGACGGTGTATCTCTGAGTTCCGTCGGTCGGATCTATGCGGCTGATTCATAGAATCAGTTCCACATAGATCTCCCTAAGATCCGACAGGTGTAAGGCCCCATACACACAATAGAATCTACTGATACGCCGGCGTACTTTCAAATTTCCCGCGTTGTATCTTTAGTTTAAATCCTTAAACCAAGATACGACGGCATTTGGGTAATATCCGACAGGCGTACGGCTTCGTACGCCTTCGGATCCTAGATGCAACACTTCTGCGCCCGCTGGAGTTCTCGTCGTTTTCCGCGTCGGGTATGCAAATTATCGATTAACGATGATCCACGAACGTACGCGCGGCCGTCGCATTTTCTAACGTCGTCTGTAGTCGGCTTTTTCCGGCGTATAGTTAAAGCTGGTATTTTGCGGCGTATAGATAGACTTGCCATGTTAAGTATGGCCGTCGTTCCCACGTCGAAATTTGAATTTTTTTTTTTTTGCGTAAGACGTCCGTGAATCGGGATGGACGTAACTCACGTCTAAGTTCAAAAAATGACGTTGTTGCAACGTCATTTCGCGCAAAGCACGGCGGGAAATTTCTGGACGACGCATGCGCAGGTTCATTCGGCGCGGGGACGCGCTTCATTTAAATGAAACCCGCCCCCTGATCTCCGATTTGAATTCCGCCGCCAAAAATACACTACGCCGCCTTAACTTACGGCGCAAAATCGTTGAGGATTCGAAATTCCGCCAGGTAAGGTACGGCGGCGTAGCGTATCTCTGATACGCTGCGCGGATCCAATTCTCTCTGGATCTGGCCCTCAGAGAGTACGAGAAACCCAGGAAAATGGAACATATTGCAGGATCACCCTCCATCCCCCCTTCCCCCCCTTTCCCGAGCATGGAAAAAAAAAGTTTATTTATGCGAAATTTGGGCTGGCGAGCTTCCAGGGTAAATCACGCTTCTGTTACGCCCGGGTGAATAGGAAACATGATGGTTTTATCTGCAATGTTTTAGAGAGTCGCGTAGAGTTCCTTGTTTTCCCCCGGTGATTTTCCAGGCCAGGAGACAGTTGTATAAAATGTTTGGATTCCTCGATGGAGGTGTTTGTAAGGCGGCTTGTTATGTACAAAGCTATTTTCTTTTCTTCTGCTCTATAATCCTTTCATCCTTCGCTGGAGCGCGCCGTCAGATGTCTAAAAGCCTGCGGATGTTGCACTCTATTATCCCGGCTGAGACCGCCGAGAAACGTCCCCGTACCTGGAGAATGTAGTCCTACATTCATGGAACTTTCATTATTAACCCCTTCAGGCCGACGTCACACATACGCTATATTACCAAAAGTATTGGGACGCCTGCCTTTACACGCACACATGAACTTTAATGGCACCCCAGTCTTAGTCCGTAGGGTTCAATATTGAGTTGGCCCCGCCCTTTGCAGCTATAACAGCTTCAACTCTTCTGGGAAGGCCGTCCACAAGATCCAACCCCTGAAAAACAACCCCACGCCATAATCCCCGCTCCGCCGAATGAGTTGGACCATTGCACAAAACCATTGATTTGTTGTCCGGGTTGTCCCGCTACCACTTTTTTAGGACCGAGTACAAGTACCGATACTTTTTTTCATGTACTCGCCGATACCGATTACAGATAAGTTTTTTTAAAATGTGTCCATGTGTCCCCAAATGCAGCCTTGTGTCCCCAAATGCAGCCATGTGTAGCCTTGTGTCCCAAATGCAGCCTTGTGTCTCCAAATGCAGCCTGATGTCCCCAATTGTGTCCCCAAATGCAGCCTTGTGTCCCCAAATGCAGCCATGTGTAGCCTTGTGTCCCAAATGCAGTCTTGTGTCTCCAAATGCAGCCTGATGTCCCCAATTGTGTCCCCAAATGCAGCCTTGTGTCCCCAAATGCAGCCATGTGTAGCCTTGTGTCCCAAATGCAGCCGTGTGTCCCCAAATGCAGCCATGTGTAGCCTTGTGTCCCAAATGCAGCCTTGTGTCTCCAAATGCAGCCATGTGTAGCCTTGTGTCCCAAATGCAGCCTTGTGTCTCCAAATGCAGCCTGATGTCCCCAATTGTGTCCCCAAATGCAGCCTTGTGTCCCCAAATGCAGCCATGTGTAGCCTTGTGTCCCAAATGCATCCTTGTGTCCCCAAATGCAGCCATGTGTAGCCTTGTGTCCCAAATGCAGCCTTGTGTCTCCAAATGCAGCCTGATGTCCCCAATTGTGTCCCCAAATGCAGCCTTGTGTCCCCAAATGCAGCCATGTGTAGCCTTGTGTCCCAAATGCATCCTTGTGTCCCCAAATGCAGCCATGTGTAGCCTTGTGTCCCAAATACAGCCTTGTGTCTCCAAATGCAGCCTGATGTCCCCAATTGTGTCCCCAAATGCAGCCTTGTGTCCCCAATTGTGTCCCTAAATGCAGCCTTATGTCCCCAAATGCAGCCTTGTGTCCCCAAATGCAGCCATGTGTAGCCTTGTGTCTCCAAATGCAGCCTTGTGTCCCAAATTGTGTCCCCAAATGCAGCCATGTGTAGCCTTGTGTCCCAAATGCAGCCTTGTATCCCCAAATGCAGCCTTGTGTCCCCAAATGCAGCCATGTGTAGCCTTGTGTCCCCGAATGCAGCCTTGTGTCCCCAAATGCAGCCTTGTGTCCCCAAATGCAGCCATGAGTAGCCTTGGCCCTTGTGTCCCCAAATGCAGCCATGTGTCCCCAAATGCAGCCTTGTGTCCCCAAATGCAGCCATGTATAGCCTTGTGTCCCAAATGCAGCCTTGTCTCCCCAAATGCAGCCATGTGTAGCCTTGTGTCCCAAATGCAGCCATGTGTAGCCTTGTGTCCCAAATGCAGCCTTGTGTCTCCAAATGCAGCCCTGTGTCCCAAATTGTGTCCCCAAATGCAGCCTTGTGTCCCCAATTGTGTCCCCAAATGCAGCCATGTGTAGCCTTGTGTCCCTA
This sequence comes from Rana temporaria, assembly GCF_905171775.1. Taxonomy (NCBI): domain Eukaryota; kingdom Metazoa; phylum Chordata; class Amphibia; order Anura; family Ranidae; genus Rana; species Rana temporaria. The sequence goes on along the minus strand of NC_053501.1, from coordinate 5,506,629 downwards.
ATGCAGCCTTGTGTCCCCAATTGTGCCCCCAAATGCAGCCATGTGTAGCCTTGTGTCCCCAATTGTGTCCCCAAATACAGCCTTGTGTCCCTAATGCAGCCTTGTGTCCCCAATTGTGTCCCCAAATGCAGCCTTGTGTCCCCAATTGTGTCCCCAAATGCAGCCTTGTGTGTCCAATTGTCTCTTCGGAAATTCAAATTTGATTCGAAAAGGATTCAAATGTCGTCCGAATCTTTGTTGCGTTGTTGGATTTGTTTAAATTTGTTGCAATTGCAATTCGGAAATTCGGATACATCCGAATAATGAAAAAAGTTTCCGAATTCCCTGGTGCAATAAAACCTCTCTATGGTGGTCAGCGAGTGGTTAAATCTGAGCTGTGAGAATAATTGAAGGCAGAGGACGGGAGAGGTCAAGATCCATCCCTGAAATCCATCGTCAATCCCCCCCCCCCCCCCACAAATTGCTGGAGAGGGAGCGGCGGAGGACAGCGGTTGGGGCCAAAAACGCGTCAGTCTGATGTATAGTATCCGAGCGCAGAGAGAGAGAGAGGAGAGCGGAAAGGAGCTGGCAGCCGTTCCAGGACATTTCTATCTGGAGGTCACACAACCCACAGCGCCGCAGAGCCGCCCGAACGTTATCAATAGTCTAGGGACGGGCTTGCTGGGTCATATAGTCCTCCTTTCCTGCAGATAAGAACACCGAGGAGCCGGGGGGGGGGGGGGGGATTTGCTGCTTCTATTAATCACTTTCCACCCAGGCCAATTCTGACACTTCTCTCCTACATGTAAAAATCATCATTTGTTTTGCTAGAAAATTACTCAGAAACCCCCAAACATTATATAGGATTTTTTGAGACCCTGGAGAATAAAATGGCGATCGTTGCAATTTTTTTTTCATGTCACACGGTATTTGCGCAGCAATTTTTTGCAAAAGCAATCATTTTTAGGGGACAAAATACACTTTTAATGCAAAAAAAACAAAACAACACCACAATATATTACCAAATTTTTGGTAACCTATAAAAAATTATAAATTTAACATTGGAGTTTTGGAGAATTCACTATATAAGTTTTCAGTGTAAGTGCCTGATCCTCAAAGCACTTACCTGTAAACTTGCGGCGGTGTAACGTAAAGTCGTCCGGCGCAAGCCCGCCCTATTCAAATGGGGCGGGTACCATTTAAATTAGGCGCACTCCCGCGCCGGACGTTCTGCGCATTGCTCCGTTCGCAATTTTCCCAAGGTGCTTTGCATGAACTTACGGCGGCCCGACGTGTTTGTGAATCGCGACGTGCGTAACGTACTTACGCCGGAAAAATAAAATTCAAAAGCGACGCGGGAACGACGAGCATACTTTAACATGGTGGAGTAATTTTACACCATGTTAAAGCACACCTAACTTTGTGATGGGAAAAAAAGACTTGCGCCGACGTAACGACAGGAAAAACCTTCGTGGATCGCCGTAACTGCTAATTTGCATACCCGACGCTGGAAAACGACGCGAACTCCACCCAGCGGTGGCCGAAGTACTGCATCCTAAGATCCGACAGTGTAAGTCAATTACAGCTGTCGGATCTTAGGGCTATCTATGCGTAACTGATTCTATGAATCAGCCGCATAGATAGGACAGGAGATACGACGGTGTATCTCCTCTGTGAATCTGGCCCTACAGGCCTATTTTCTGCTCTGCTCGGCTTCTGCGCCCCCCCGTACCTCAGGCCAAATGAGGTACTGCAGGCCTATTTAGCTTGAATTCTGCTTGTCTTGCGAGTCAACACTCCCAAACCGAGTGAGAAATAAAAAAAAAAAGTTGCTCGCAAATCAAAACGCTCTCAGACCAAATTACTCTTAAACCAAGGTTCCACTGTATATATATATATATAGATATATAGATAGATAGATAGATATATACCATATTTATCGGGGTATTGCACACCTCTAAACTTGACCCGGATTCCTGTGAAAAAAATATTTTTTGTACTTACAGTTTTGGTGTCTTCCGCGGCGTCCATCAGCGGCCTCGTCGGGACCGGCGTCCGTCTGCGGCTTTGGGTGTCCTCTTCGTCGGGTCCGGCGTCCTTCTGCGGCGTCCTCGCGTGCTCCCTGCTCGTTTCCCGCGCCGAGTTTGAATACTGCGCCGACATATACCGAACGCAGTACACACGTGTATCGTCGGGCAGGCTCGGCTACTCTCGTGGTGACGTCCTGTACGTCCAGGACGTCAACGCGAGAGGCGCCGAAACTGCCCGAAGATACACGAGTGTACTGCGCTCGGTATATGCCGGCGCAGTATTCAAATTCAGCGCGGGAAAGCGGGTATTGTTGTATACCGCGCACCCGCGATTTTGCCCTGATTTTCAGGGCAAAATAGTGCGCGGTATACGTTGATAAATACGGTATCTATATATATATATATATATATATATAGATATATATATATATATCTATATATATATATATATATATATATATATATAATAAAACAAATTTTAATTTGTTTTAATAAACATACAATATTAAAACACATAAGGACCTCTAGAGGTCCCTATCAGAGGCAACAAATCACACATTTACATATTAACATATTATATGGATCATCTGATATTCATCATATCCAATCCATCAGACGATCCATATAATATGTTAATATGTAAATGTGTGATTTGTTGACTATGATAGGGACCTTTGTTGACTATGAGAGGTCCTTATGAGTAGAAAAAGGAATTTACCCCACGGGGCTTTGGACAGCAAAGGTATAAAAGTGTAACAAATGTAATATAATAAAACATGGTTTATTTTATGGTTGTCAATAACATACATTTTAAATGCAATAACAATTAAAAGAAAACCCTTTACGGATCTGGTGATACAATACATATTCCACAATATTGGACAAATGTTTACAACATTGCTTTATGCTGTGTGATGTGCGTTCCCCGACGCGTTTCGACCTCTAAGTGGTCTCTTCAGGGGGATGGTTGATTCTACAAAAATATACATAACATAAATTTGCGATCAAAAAAGTATAAATATAAATCACATAAATTGACCCAAGAATAAGGTTTACCGTTGACGAATGAAGTGGGTTTTGTAATGACCAGAGGTCTGCAGAGCCGTTAGAAAATCCGAAGGGAGCGCCACCCACAACCCCATGGGGGAGAGAGGGAAACCAAAACAGACCCCAGGGGGGTTGCAAGGAGCCGCACAGTGGACGCCCTCCGAGGATCAGGGGAGCCGGTGCCTGCAGAGTGCCCCCAATGGGTTAGCCCTGTGTAATTGAAGAGAATTAGAAATATTAAATCATAGCATATTGTGCTAAAGTGTAGGATTATCTGTGGGTAAGGCATGTATATAAAAAAGAGGGACTGGCAGCAGGTTTATAATCTTATCTGAGAAAAAAAAGAAAAAAAACATTTTTTCCTTTTTTCTTCTTTATTGAATTAGATCTACTCATTGATGACCCGAAGGGGTAACTAGTCAATGAATAATGGTCAGGAATTGATGTGTATATTAAGGTACTTAATATAAAAATAGTATAAGAGTGCTCCATTGGCAGACAAAAGTGATTAAGAGACTTTATTAGTCTGGTAAAGAGTGCGTGTCCATGGGTGGGGATGTGTGAGACACATTACAATGTGTATGTTATGTGGACCATCAAAGAATATGTGGATACATATGGTGATAGTAAAAATGTTGGAAATATATGAAAATAAAAATAAATAAATAAATAAACAAGAAAACAAAAAAACAAAAAGAAGGGGGGAGTGAAAGTTGAAAAATCAACATAGGAGTGTACTAATAAAAGGGTGCCGTTACCTGATAAGGGATTGAATGGATATGAGTAGGTAAATTGTGGGCTTGTAGAGCTTGTTGTTGAGTATTCAGATCTAGGCTGCAGACAGTGCAGGGAAGACCCAGGCTTCCAATGTTGGAGGAGATAAAAGGAATGAACTGCTGTCAATGCTCAGCTGCCTGGAATCAAGACTTGACTCACAGGCAGACTGTCTTTTATATGCCAGTGGGCGTGGCCATGAATGGGGGCTTAACACTGCTGTCCATGCTCAGCTGCCTGGAATCAAGACTTGACTCACAGGCAGACTATCTTTTTTATGCCAGTGGGCGTGGCCATGAGTGGGGGCTAAACACATGCTGGCTCCAGGCTTCCCCATAGATCACGGAGATGACGTAAGGGCCGCTGCACTAGCGGCCCTGGTGCGGCTCCCTCGGCGCTCCGGAAGGTCGGGGGACCCCGACCACTGTCGTCACCCCCGTCGCAAGCTGCATGGCGTCGTGACGAGCCGCGCACGCCGGCGCCTCATGCGCGCGCAGCCCGCCACGGCCATACGGGGATGATCGCAGAACGCCGCCGGCAAGGCAAAGCCCAGTGGGCGGTCGAGAACCCCCGGCCGCACCTGAGCAGAAAAAGGGGGGGTGGGAATGTGGAACACTCCACCGCCCCCCACCACCTTGTCGGGAACCCCCATGGGACCGCGGAAACCCCCCCCCCCACCCGGGGGCACAGAGGGGCCTCCCCGGATGACCGGCTACAATAAAAACTGGTTGCAAACATGGCAATAATGCACATGATGGTGTAGAACGGTGTCATAAAATGCATGTGAACTATACATCAAAAATATTTACATGAGCTGTGTGCTAATTCCATATCATGAAAACCCATGCGTGTGTGTGATCCCCAGCAGATACCCCTGTGGGTGTCTGAGCAGAAATGCAATTCAGAAGTACGTGGTAGATGCTTGCTGATGCGTGGGGAGAAGAGAGAAGAAAGGAATCATTCACTCTAGTCCCACAAATAATGGGTGTCTTATCTATGGTGAGAAACACCCATAAGTAATCCTTGAATAAATGTCAAGGTGCAAGTGGGGATGCAGGGGTTTAATGACAGGGCGGAAAAAACGCACAGTTCAAGTCAAGTCTCAATGTGTCAAGGGGAACGGGTGTTTATCCACCCAAAAAAATTTTTGTTGGCTGAGGAAAGACACATAAGCGAAGAGACAAGAATGCTGCGAACCCCAAGATTGAATCGTGTAGAAAAAGGAATTTACCCCACGGGGCTTTGGACAGCAAAGGTATAAAAGTGTAACAAATGTAATATAATAAAACATGGTTTATTTTATGGTTGTCAATAACATACATTTTAAATGCAATAACAATTAAAAGAAAACCCTTTACGGATCTGGTGATACAATACATATTCCACAATATTGGACAAATGTTTACAACATTGCTTTATGCTGTGTGATGTGCGTTCCCCGACGCGTTTCGACCTCTAAGTGGTCTCTTCAGGGGGATGGTTGATGAGAGGTCCTTATGTGTTTTAATATTGTATATTTTTTTTAAATAATTAATATAAATATATATAAACATTTTTTTTTTTATTTACATTTTTTGTAGTGGTATTGTACTAAGGTCCTGCAAAAGCTCCAGAAGAAGCCGCGATTGTGGTGAAACGTGTAGAGGCAATCATTCTTTTGTATCGTGACCACAGGGCTCTATTTAACCCCCCCCCCCCTTTATTTTTAGAATTATTTCTCTTATAATTATCTTTATGTAATAAAATGTATATCTTTTGTAATTCTAAAGTTTATTGATTTATTTATTTATTTTTGCACCTCTAAACTTAAATTTTTGCTCTCTGGGTATTTTCTGTAATATAAAAAAATTATGTTACACCGAGTAAATAGATCAGCCTTTCTCAACCAGTGTGCCGCGGCACACTGGTGTGCCGTCAGAGGTTCTCAGGTGTGCCGCGGGGGTCAGTGGAGAGAAGGCTGTCAGATGAGCTCTCCTGCCGAACTGTGAGAAGCTCTGTCGGCTTAAAGCGGTCCTCCACCCTAAAGTGGAGTCCCGCTGATCGGAACCCTCCCCCCCTCCGGTGTCACATTTGACACCTTTCAGGGGGGAGGGGGGTGCAGACACCTGTCTAAAGACAGGTATTTGCACCCACTTCCGGCCACACGCTACGGGCGAAAGACGGGCATTCCGTCACATCCCGTCTGTCGCCCGTTGTGTGCTGGGAACACTCGGCTCCCAGCACACAGCGTGTGAGCCAATCGGCGGGCGCAGCGCGACTCGCGCATGCGCCGTAGGGAACCGGGCAGTGAAGCCGCAGCGCTTCACTTCCTGGTTCCCTCACCGTGGATGGAGGGGGGAGCAGCAGGGTGACGAGCGATCGGCTCATCCTCTGCTGCGATCACCGCTGGACTCCAGGACAGGTAAGTGTCCTTATATTAAAAGTCAGCAGCTGCAGTATTTGTAGCTGCTAGCTTTTAATATATTGTTTTAGTGGCACATCCGCTTTAAAAAATGAAAGTGAAGTGCAGAGGAGTGTGTTGTGCTCTCTGCTTCCCCCTAGAGTGCAGTACCCGGCTAAAGAGAAATCTGAAAAGGTACTGAGCTAGAAGCTACATTATTTTTTTAAAAAATGGCTTTATACATTTGTCTGTGTGTGTGTGCACATGTGACTGTGTGTGTGTGTGTGTGCACATGTGACTGTGTGTGTGTGTGCACATGTGACTGTCTGTATGTGTGTGTGCACATGTCTCTGTGTATGTGTGTGTGTGTGCACATGTGACTGTCTGTCTGTATGTATGTGTGTGTGTGTGTGCACATGTGACTGTCTGTATGTGTGTGTGCACATGTCACTGTGTATGTGTGTGTGTGCACATGTGACTGTCTGTCTGTATGTATGTATGTGTGTGTGTGTGCACATGTGACTGTCTGTCTGTATGTATGTATGTGTGTGTGTGTGCACATGTGACTGTCTGTGTGTATGTGTGCGTGCACATGTGACTGTCTGTCTGTATGTATGTATGTGTGTGTGTGTGCACATGTGACTGTCTGTGTGTATGTGTGCGTGCACATGTGACTGTCTGTCTGTATGTGTGCACATGTGACTGTGTATGTGTGTGTGTGCACATGTGACTGTCTGTCTGTGTGTGTGTGTGCACATGTGACTGTGTATGTGTGTGTGTGCACATGTGACTGTGTATGTGTGTGTGTGTGCGTGCACATGTGACTGTCTGTCTGTATGTGTGCACATGTGACTGTGTATGTGTGTGTGTGCACATGTGACTGTCTGTGTGTATGTGTGCGTGCACATGTGACTGTCTGTCTGTATGTGTGCACATGTGACTGTGTATGTGTGTGTGTGTGCACATGTGACTGTCTGTCTGTGTGTGTGTGCACATGTGACTGTGTATGTGTGTGTGTGCACATGTGACTGTCTGTCTGTGTGTGTGCACATGTGACTGTCTGTCTGTGTGCGTGTGTGTATCAGGTTTGCCAACTTTCAGTAAATTTACAAAGAGTTTGTAAAATCCATACTTTTTGCATTTGTCCATGAATGTCAGTTACAGACATGCAGCCTACATGTTCGCAATGGACATTCAAGGACAGATGAAAAAAGTACGGATTTTACAAACTTCGTAAATTTACTGAAAGTTGGCAACCCTGGTATGTATGTGTATGCATGTGTAAGCCTGTGTCTGTAGTCTGTATGTATGTTACTTTTAATCCTGCCCCCCCATTCCTGTACCATGACAATGGATTTTGTAGGGCTTGTTTGATAGCAAGGACTGCTGCTTCTCTGAAAAGCAATCCATGCACAGATCGCTTTTCAGAGGCATTTGACAGGCTGTAAAGAGGCATTATGTTGCCTCTTTACTACCTGTTTTAAGCCCGTAAATGCAGCATCACTACACCGCAACCGTGCAATGCACACAGTTGCGCGGTAGTTGCAGTGCACCCCCATTCACCCTCGGTATACCTCCAGTTGCAGCCACAGCATGTGAACACCCCAGCTGCTGCCTCTGCAGCTAAAGGTAGAGAAGTTGGGGGTGGTAAAAACGTCTCAACCATGTGGTTTTACCGCCCCTTTGACATGTTAACAAGCCCTTGGTTCACATCTGTGCAGCTGCATGTAGGGCAGACCATTCATTTCAATGGGCTTCTGTACCCACAAAAATGCAGGGAAACAAGTCCCCAACCTTCTTCTTTTTTTTTTAATTGCACTGCAGCTAAAGCACCCGACATTTTCCAATGTGTGGGTGTACCATTAAGAATTAATGGTACCTCTAACGAGCAGAGCATTATTCTGTGTGTCAGGAATGAGCACGATTTTGCGCGTGTTCTGCGACACACCATAATGTGAACCAAGCCTTGGACTGGGGTGCCTCAAGACTGAAAATACTTTTTAAGGGTGCCCCGACTGGAAAAAGGTTGAGAAACACTGAAATAGATACCTAACATGTCACGCTTTAACCAATTCCCATCCGGGGGGCCAATTCTGGCACTTCGCTCCTACATGTAAAAATTATCATATTTTTTTCTAGAAAATTACTCAGAGCCCTCAAACATTATGTATGTTTATTTATTTTCTTTTTTTTTTTTAATCAGGCACCCTAGGGAATAAAATTGTGACCGTTGCAACTTTTTTTGTCACACGGTATTTGCGCTGCGATTTTTTCAAACACGTTTTTTTTGGGGGGGAAAAAAAACGGTTTCATGAATTGAAAAAAAAAAAACAGTAAAGTTAGCCCAAATTTTTTTGTATAATGTGAAAGATGATGTTACTCCGAGTAAATAGATACCTAACATGTCACGCTTTAAAATTGCGCACACTTGTGGAATGGTGCCAAACTTACTTAAAAACCCTCAATAGGGGACGCTTTAAAAATATTTACAGGTTACCAGTTTAGAGTTACAGAGGAGGTCATGAGCAAGAATGGTTGCTTTTGCTTTAACGCACGCGGCGATACCTCACTTGTGTGATTTGAAAGCTGTTTGTCTATGTGGGCGTGATCTACGTATGCATTCGCTTCTGTGCGCGAGCAAGCAGGGATGGGGGCGCTTTGAAATTTTTTATTTTTTATTTTACTTTTATTTTTATTTTTTTACACTTTCTCTTTTTTTATCACTTTTATTCCTATTACAAGGAATGTAAACATCCCTTGTAATAGGGATAGTGTGTGACAGGTCCTCTTTATGGAGAGATGTGGGGTCTCTAAGACCCCACATCTCTCCATCAGGCTGGAAAGGCTGAGATAAAATAAAAATAAAATTCTCTCTGCCTTTCTAGCCGCGTCCCCAGGATTTTTTTACTTTTGTCGGCCCTGATGTGACGTCATAACGTCGCGCTCGGCTCCTCCGAAGGTCAAAGAGATGACTGGGGACCATCTGCTCCCCAAAAATCTCTATGCTCAACTTCCGTCAGCGAACCGATTAGTTTTCGGGGCTCGCCAATCGCAGGGGCGAGCCGGGAGAAGCATCGGACGTCCCGTATACTGTTTTGAATAAAAAAAAAAATGATAACGGTAAAGTTAGCCTAATTAAATATAAATATTGTGAAAGATAATGATACGCAGAGTAAATTGATACCCAACATGTCACGATTCAAAAATGCGCCCGCTCGTGGAATTATATCCGAGTCTCCAAATAACAAAAATGTATTTATTTTTTTATTTATGATTTTTATTTATTTGTGTGTTTATTTTAATTTTATTTATTCATTTATTATTATTCATAAAATAATAAATAAAATAAAAATAAACAAAATAATAATAAATAACCCTAACCCCAACTCCTAATCCTAACCCTAACCTAAACTGAACTCGTACCCCTTTATAAAAAAAACATTATAATAAATGAATCATAATAATAATAAATGAAGAAATAAAAGCTAATGGAAAAGCTAAAAAAGCTGAAATACCAATAAAATAATTATAAATAACCCTAAACCCAACTCCTAATCCTAACCCTAAACTAAACTAAACACGAACCCCTTTATAAAAACATTATAATAAATTAATAATAATAATAATAATAATAATAATAATAATAATAATAATAATAATAATAATAATAAAAGAAGAAGAACAGGGAAAAAAAAAGATAATGGAAAAGCTAAAAAAGCTGAAATACCAATAAAATAATTATAAATAACCTAAACCCAACTCCTAATCCTAACCCTAACCTAAACTGAACTTGAACCCCTTTATAAAAAACATTATAATAAATTATTAATAATAATAATAATAATAATAAAAGAAGAAATAAAATCTAATGAAAAAGATAAAAAAGCTTAAATACCCAAAAAATCATTATAAATAATCCTAAACCCAAATCCTAATGCCAACCCTAACCTAAACTGAACTTGAACCCCTCTAAAAAACATTATAAAAATGAATAATAATAATAATAATAAAAGAAGAAGAAGAAATAAAACATAACGGAAAAGCTAAAAAAGCTGAAATACCAATAAAATAATCATAAATAACTCTAAACCCAACTCCTAATCCTAACCCTAACCTAAACTGAACTTGAACCCCTCTAAAAAAACATTATAATAAATGAATAATAATAATACAATTAATAAAAGAAGTAATACAAGCTAATGGGAAAGCTAAAAAAGCTGTAATACCAATAAAATAATTCTAAATAACCCTAAACCCAACTCCTAATCCTAACCCTAACCTAAACTGAACTTGAACCTCTCTAAAAAAACTTTATAATAAATTAATAATAATAAAAGAAGAAGAAATAAAAGCTAATGGAAGAGCTAAAAAAGCTTAAATACCAATAAAATAATTATAAATAACCCTAAACCCAACTAATCCTAACCCTAACCTAAACTGAACTTGAACCCTAACCCTAACCTAAACTGAACTTGAACCCCTCTAAAAAACATTATAATAAATGAATAATAATAATAAAATTTATAAAAGAAGAAATAAAAGCTAATGGAAAAGCTAAAAAAGCTGAAATACCAATAAAATAATTATACATAACCCTAAAATCCAACTCCTAACCCTAACCTAAACTGAACTTGAACCCCTTTAATAAAAACATTATAATAAATGAATAATAATAATAATAGAAGAAGAAATAAACGCTAATGGAAAAGCTAAAAAATCTGAAATACCAATAAAATAATTATAAATAACCCTAAACCCAACTCCTAATCCTAACCCTAACCTAAACTGAACTTTAACCCCTTTATAAAAAAACATTATAATAAATGAATAATTATAAGAAAAGAAGAAATAAAAGCTAATAGAGAAGCTAAAAAAGCTGTAATACCAATAAAATAATTATAAATAACCCTAAACCCAACTCCTAATCCTAACCCTAACCTAAACTGAACTCGAACCCCTTTATAAAAAAACATTATAATAAATTAATAATAATAATAGTAATATTAATAAAAGAAGAAATAAAAGCTAATGAAAAAGCTAAAAAAAAAGTTGAAATACCTAGCAACAGTTTTCTCTATTGGTTAATAAAAAAAAGATGCCAAAGCCCAAAAACGCTGCATACAAACGCGCAAGTACGTGCGAAAAAGATGCAGCCAATCCTCCATTAGCCCCTTTCCCATATTTCCCGTGTTCGGTGACCCTCATTGTGATATCAGAGCCACTCACCGCGCGGCACGCCTACCGCCAATAATTGAGATCTCTCGTCTGGAATTGTAATAATATATCTGTTGGAGGATGAAAAGGGTCGGCCGGGAATGGGAAATCTTTTATTCATTCGCACGTTTTCTTTCCGCACTTTCCCTGTTTCCAATTTGTCTGGCCAGCTGGAACAGAGACGCATTGTTCTGTCGTCCTCTGCACAAGACGCTCGCCGTTTTTTCGCTGCCTCAGACCGCCTTCCCCCGACCCGCCAACCTCAATTCCATCATCTTCGCCCGACTCCGTTCCTCCACGCCGAACGTATCTTCTCATCGTTCTTCGGAGATATTTAAAACAAACATTGCCGGGGCTGTCTGCCCCCCCAGACCGCGGTGGGGAGCTGCGTTTTGTGGCGGTGGTCCCGTCGGTCAGACCTGCGGATGTCAGAGGGATGATAAATGGAGAGAAATAAGCTGACGGGGGAGGAAATCTCATCTCCGGTGTTTTATTATTATTTTAACCACTTAAAGGGGTTGTAAAGGTTCGAAGATTATTTAAATAAAATAACAAACATGTCATACTTACCTCCACTGTGCAGTTCGTTTTGCACAGAGTGGCCCCGATCCTCCTCTTCTGGGGTCCCTCAGCGGCTGTCTCAGCTCCTCCCCGCAAGAGCTAACCCCCTCTCTGGGAAGCGCTCTCCCAAGGGGGTTAGCGGAAGCCATTGGCTCCCATTGCTGTCAATCACAGCCAGTGAGCCAATGAGGAGAGAAAGGGGGCAGGGCCGAGGTCTGTGTGTGAACAGGAGTGAGCCTGCTTGGATGCCCCCATAGCAAGCTGCTTGCTGTGGGGGCACTCTGCAGGAGGGAGGGGCCAGAAGCGTTGGCGAGGGACCCGAGAAGAGAAGATCTGGGCTGCTCTGTGCAAAACCATTACACAGAGCAGGTCAGTATAACATGTATTGCTCCCACAGTTGATTTCCTCACACCAAGCTGCTTGCCTATTGCAGATTCAGGCCCAGATTCTCAAAGGACTTACGACAGCGCAGCGTCATGTACGCCGTCGTAAGTCCTAATCTGAGCCGTCGTATCCATGCGACTGATTCTTAGAATCAGTTACGCATAGATATCCATTAGATCCGACAGGCGTAAGTCTCTTACGCCGTCGGATCGTAACTGCAATTTTTTTTTTGACCGCTAGGTGGCACTTCCGTCGGATTCCCCATCGAGTATGCAAATTAGCTAGATACGCGAATTCCCAAACGTACGCGCGGCCCGACGCAGTAAAGTTACAACGTTTACGTTAGGCTTTTCCCGGCGTAAAGTTGCCCCAGCTATATGAGGCGCAGCCAATGTTAAGTATGGCCGTCGTTCCCGCGTCGAAATTTAAAAATTTACGTTGTTTGCGTAAGTCGTCCGAGAATGGGGCTGGACGTCATTTACATTCACGTCGAAACCAATGACGTCCTTGCGACGTCATTTGGAGCAATGCACACTGGGATACTTTACGGACGGCGCATGCGCAGTTCGTTCGGCGCAGGGACGCGCTTCGTTTAAATGATACACGCCCCCTACCCGCCGAATTTGAATTACGCCGCGTGATTTACGCTACGCCGCCGCAACTTTACAGGCAAGAGCTTTGTGAATAAAGCACTTGCCTGAAAAACTTGCGGCGGCGTAACGTAAATCGGATACGTTACGCCGCCGCATAGATACGCCAGTCTACGAGAATCTGGCCCTCAGTCTTCCCAGCCTGGTTTGTAGAGGAGACCAAATACTTATTTTGCACCATAATTTGCTAATAAATTAAATTCTTTCCAAATCAGACAATGTGATTGGATTTATTTCCACATTTTGTCTTTTATAGTTGAGGTATACCTATGATGACAAGTACAGGCCTCTCTCATCTTTATAAGTGGGAGAACTTGCACAATTGGCGGGGACTACCGTATTTTTCGGCGTATACCGCGCACTATTTTGCCCTGAAAATCAGGGCAAAATCGTGGGTGCGCGATATACGCCGATACCCGCTTTCCCGCCACGAGTTTGAATACTGCGCCGGCATATACCGAGCGCAGTACACTTGTGTATCTTCGGGCCGTCTCGGCGCCGCTCGTACTGACGTCCTGAGCGTACAGGACGTCAGCGCGAGAGTTGCCGAGCCTGCCCGACGATACACCAGTGTACTGCGCTCGGTATATGTCGGCGCAGTATTCAAACTCGGCGCGGGAAACGAGCGGGGAGGACGCGAGGACGCCGCAGAAGGACGCCGGACCCAACGAAGAGGACACCGGAAGCCGCAGACGGACGCCGGACCCGACGAGGCCGCCGATGGACGCCACGCAAGACACCAAAACTGTAAGTACAAAACTTTTTTCCACAGGAATTTGGGCAACTTTAGGGGTGCGCGCTATACGCGGGAGCGCGCTATACCCCGATAAATACGGTAAATACTTTTTTGCCCCACTGTATATATATATATATATATATATATATATAAAATAGAACGTTGGCCAATTGAAGAAGGAAGGAATGAAGGAAGCACATTGTACGAAGGACATAATTGTTCATTATTTGGTTTCATTCGCCCTCTAACCGCGCATTTTCCGAATCCACAATCTCCTGTATAATTTATATTTCCTCCGGTTTGATGTAAGGGCGAAAAGTTTTCAGTTTTAGATTGCAGCGATCTGGAGGGGTCAGAAGCTGAGAAAATCCGAATCTTTTCCGGGGCTCAGCCTCTCCCCGTTAGTTGAACCGGATACCCAGCTCCAGGAAATACGACCTTTTTTTTTTGTTTTCGGTTTCATCGTAAAAATTTCCTCGCAGCTCTGAGCGCACTTTATAAACTACGCGCTGAAACAATTAGTCTTTTGTTCCCGGAACTCTGAACCAAAATGTTACAGTATGTGTAAAACGAGACACTTCACCTGTACAAATCTCTCGGTTCGGATAATTGTTACCAGCCGCGGCCGTCGCCGTAACGAGCGGGCGAATGAGAAAGGCAGGTAGTGTGGACGGAGGGGGGGGGGGGGGGGGGGTGCGGAGGGCCCCAGGTATCACCAAGTAATACGATAATACCCCGCAGATCCCACCAGCGGAATCTTTTATGTAACGGTTTGAAAGAATCGGCTAATTGCTGCGGCGCTCCAGCGTCTGATGTCACCGTACAAGGGAGCAGTCAGCGCTCTCGCGCACACACCTTAAATTACGGGCGCTGCGAAAACAGCTGAAAGGCCATGAAATCTTACAGTTATTTTTAATTGTTTAACTGCAGTTAATTCTGGAAAAAAGAACCTGTTAAAACAGCCTGATTAGTCATTAGCGTATTTAAGCCGGCTAATAAAATACACCCTGGAGGAGGGCCGCATCCAGAAGGAGATTTTACACCGAGTAACCTCCACATGCTGATTTTCTGTCTCCGAGTGCATCTGTTTTACAGCTTTTTAAATAAACACGTGAAAACGGTCTGCCTAATGTAAATGATTATTTTTTTTATTTTTTTTCAGTTAATGTTTTATATACTTTGTTTCAATAGACTACTTCTTAAAGGGCCAATCCACCCAAAAGTAATATTCTAATTCTAGGTAGCACCTACTGGGCTATCCAGGTTGTGGCTTATACATCTTGGATCCTCTAGGGGAGATTGGAGGGGCCCCTGCACTGGGGGTAGCAGTCTCTCTATGGAGGGGGCCCTGGACTGGAGGTAGCAGTCTCTATATGGAGGGGGCCCTGGACTGGAGGTAGCAGTCTCTCTATGGAGGGGGCCCTAGACTGGCGGTAATAGTCTCTCTATGGAGGGGGCCCTGGACTGGAGGTAGCAGTCTCTCTATGGAGGGGGCCCTGGACTGGAGGTAGCAGTCTCTCTATGGAGGGGGCCCTGGACTGGAGGTAGCAGTCTCTATATGGAGGGGGCCCTGGACTGGAGGTAGCAGTCTCTCTATGGAGGGGGCCCTAGACTGGCGGTAATAGTCTCTCTATGGAGGGGGCCCTGGACTGGAGGTAGCAGTCTCTATATGGAGGGGGGTATGGACTGGATGTAGCAGTCTCTCTATGGAGGGGGCCCTGGACTGGCGGTAGCAGTCTCTCTGTGGAAGGGCCCTCCCTGGACTGGAGGTTGCATTCTAGCTATGGAAGGGCCCTTGCTCTGGAGGTAGCAGTCTCTCTATTGAGGAGGCCCTGGACTGGAGGTAGCAGTCTCTCTATGGAGGGGACCCCTGGACTGGAGGTAGCAGTCTCTCTATGGAGGGGGGTATGGACAGGAAGTAGCAGTCTCTCTATGGAGGGGACCCTGGACTGGAGGTAGCAGTCTCTCTATGGAGGGGACCCTGGACTGGAGGTAGCAGTCTCTCTATGGAAGGGCCCTCCCTGGACTGGAGGTAGCAGTCTAGCTATGGAAGGGCCCTTGCACTAGAGGTAGCAGTCTCTCTATGGAGGGGGCCCTGGACTGGAGGTAGCAGTCTCTCTATGGAGGGGCCCGCGGACTGGCGGTAACAGTCTCTCTATGGAGGGGGCCCTGGACTGGAGGTAGCAGTCTCTCTATGGAGGGGACCCTGGACTGGAGGTAGCAGTCTCTCTATGGAGGGGACCCTGGACTGGAGGTAGCAGTCTAGCTATGGAAGGGCCCTTGCCGGAGTGGGTGTAGTGCCCCCGGACAGGTCCCTCTCACAGGCCTGGCAGCCGGAGTGTCACTAGAACTTCTGGGAAGGAACAAGTCTCTGCCACCGAATTGGCTCTAGTAAAATTTAGGTTAGAAGTGAGACCTCTGCCACAGGCCCAGTACTCAGGAACATGGAAGGTAGAGCGAATCCTCCCAGTAACACAATTTCGCCTGAATCTCCCTCAGGTAGACTTGATAGCTTGGGTTCACTGACTGACAGTTTGCAGCATACAGCCTGTCAGTGTCCGGTCACCCAGATCCCCGATGGTTCGTCTAAGCCCTATTGGATCACTTGCCTCCGGGTTCACCTCAGACCGACTCCCCATCGAACAGCACAACTCGCTTGGGATCTTCTTGATAAGAGATGGGGGACCCAGTAAGTCACTGAGGCCCCTTTGCAGCATCAGTCGCTCCGGGCCATGAGGGCCCAGAGTCAGGAACTCCGCGTGGCACGTGCGCCCTGTCCCGGAACCAGGAACGGGCGAAGAACCCCGCCAAATGGCGCCTGTCACAGAAATACCCTCCCCCAGCATGCCCCGCAAGGGAAACACTCCTCTAATTGTCTGCTGGAGAAAAGGCGCTCCGCCTGGACCCCTCTGGCGCCACCTGTCATCCAAAGATGGGAAGATATCTTTGGAACAACTCTGACACCACAGGACAGGCCAGGACTGACAGAAACCCAATTTAGTAGATCAATACGGATGAGAGCAAGGTAACTCTCTCATCCCCCAACTAAATTTAACATAGCACCTGTACTGAAAAGTACACAGGCGCTACAGATATATAAACCTCAGAGACATTCATGAGATTATTATGAGGTCCTGAGATTATCACAGCAAAGTTGGGAACGTCTGACCACATCATTGCTTGAAGCGAGAGCTGGGAACATTCAAAACAAATTTCAGCAAATCCTGGGCTTGGTATGCCTTTCATGCTACAAATGAAATCTGACTTCCTCCCTCCTCTTTGTGGGTTCTCAAAAATTCCCCGAACAGCTTTCTATGATGTTGAACAAAGTGCTGCTGTGCTGTTAAACATCAGTGCCAAGTGTTCCCCCGAGGACGCCCACCAGCTCCACTTTATGAGAAGCCTGTGTTTGGAGGAACACCTTCAGCATTCAGATACGGGCCAGGTTCCAATAGGACGCCCCAGCAGAGGGTCAACCAGGCCTGTCCCGGGTTCCCCGCACTGCAGAACGGCAATCTGCTTCACCTTGTTACACTTTATTTGTGTTATCCGAGGGGAAAAAAACAAAAACCACCGGCCCTAAAATAGCTGGCGTGAAACACACAGAAAGGTCTAGCGGAGCAGCAGAGAGTTGGAGAATGGAGGGGGGTGGAGAGAGGAAGGGTTGGGAAAGGGGGAGGGGAAGGAGGAGGGAGAGGTAAGGAGAGACAAAAAGGGGAGGGGGAAAGACGGGGGAGAGAGAAAGTGGGGGAGAGAGTGGGGGGGGGGGTTGGGAGAAGGAGGTGGGAGATGGAGAGAAAAATGGGTAAGAGAGGGAGGGAGAGAAAAAGAGGGGGTGGGGGAGAGAGGAGCGGGAGGAGAGAAGAGGGAGGGAAATGAAAGGGATAAGAGAAGGGAGGGATAAAGAGAGGGGAGGGGGGATAAAAAGAGGGGGGAGGAAGGGGGAGAAGAGAGGGGGTAAATAGAGGAGGAGTAATGAAGAGTGAGAGAAAGGAGGGGGAAAGGGTTGAGAGAGAGAGAGTGAGAGAGAAAGGGGAGTTGAGAGAGGAGATCGGGGGGGGGGTCAGGGGGGAGAGGTGGGGGAGAGGAGGGGGAGTGGAGAGAAAGGGGGGGAAATGACAGGGGAGAGAGAGAGGAGGGGGATAAATGGGAAGTGAGAGGGGAGGGGGAGAAATGGGAAGTGAGAGGGGGGGAGGGGGAGAAATGGGAAGAGAGAGGGGAGGGGGAGAAATGGAAAGTGAGAGGGGAGGGGGAGAAATGGGAAGTGAGAGGGGAGGGGGAGAAATGGGAAGAGAGAGGGGAGGGGGAGAAATGGGAAGTGAGAGGGGGGGAGGGGGAGAAATGGGAAGAGAGAGGGGAGGGGGAGAAATGGAAAGTGAGAGGGGAGGGGGAGAAATGGGAAGTGAGAGGGGAGGGGGAGAAATGGGAAGAGAGAGGGGAGGGGGAGAAATGGGAAGTGAGAGGGGAGGGGGAGAAATGGGAAGAGAGAGGGGAGGGGGAGAAATGGGAAGTGAGAGGGGAGGGGGAGAAATGGGAAGAGAGAGGGGAGGGGGAGAAATGGGAAGTGAGAGGGGAGGGGGAGAAATGGGAAGTGAGAGGGGAGGGGGAGAAATGGGAAGTGAGAGGGGGGAGGGGGAGAAATGGGAAGAGAGAGGGGAGGGGGAGAAATGGGAAGTGAGAGGGGAGGGGGAGAAATGGGAAGAGAGAGGGGAGGGGGAGAAATGGGAAGTGAGAGGGGAGGGGGAGAAATGGGAAGAGAGAGGGGAGGGGGAGAAATGGGAAGTGAGAGGGGAGGGGGGAGAAATGGGAAGAGAGAGGGGAGGGGAGAAATGGAAAGTGAGAGGGGGAGAGGAGAAATGGGAAGAGAGAGGGGAGGGGGAGAAATGGGAAGTGAGAGGGGAGGGGAGAAATGGAAGAGAGAGGGGAGGGGGAAGAAATGGAAGTGAGAGGGGATGGGGGGAGAAATGGGAAGAGGGGAGGGGAGGGGGAGAAATGGGAAGGGAGAGGGGAGGGGGAGAAATGGGAAGTGAGAGGGGAGGGGTGGGGGAGAAATGGGAAGAGAGAGGGGAGGGGGGAGAAATGGAAAGTGAGAGGGGAGAGGGAGAAATTGGAAGAGAGAGGGAGGGGGAGAAATGGGAAGTGAGAGGGGAGGGGGAGAAATGGGAAGAGAGAGGGGAGGGGGGGAAATGGGAAGAGAGTAGGGGAAGAAAGAAAAGGGAAAGAGAGAAGGGAAAGGGAAGGGGGAGAGGGAAGGGGGAGAGGGAAGAGGGAAAGCGAGAGACAGAGAGAAAGGAGTGGAAAGAGAAAGGAGGAGGAAAGAGAGGGAAGGGGGAGGGAGGAGGGGGAGAGGAGGGGGAGAGAAAGGGGGAGAAAGGAAGGGCAGAAGAGAGAGGGGGTAAGAAAGGGGGAGAGAGAGAGGGGAGAGAAGAGATAGAAAGTGGTAGGAGAATGGGAGGACAGAGAGGAAGGGTGACAGGAGGGGAGAGAGGGTGGAGAGATGAAGGCGAGGGCAAGGAGGGGGAGAGAAGGCAGAGAGATATAGGAGGGGGGAAGAAGGGGGAGAGAGAAAAAGGGAGATAGAAAGGGGGGCAGAGAAGGGAGGTAGAGGAGAGGCAGAAAGAGATAGATAGATAGATAGATAGATAGATAGATAGATAGATAGATAGATAGATAGATAGATAGATAGATAGATAGATAGATAGAGAAGGGAAAGGTAGAGAGGGAGAAGGTGAAGAAGAGAAGGAGGTAACGAGGGCGGAAGAGTAGAGGGGCAGCAAACAGTGGGAAGGGACTGTGACAAGAGGAGATGGCAAGTAGGGATACATACAGATGAAAAGAAAAGACGGGGTAGAGAGTGGAAAGGGTGGGGGGGGGGCAGAGAAGATGGGTGCCAAATTGGCGATTGAATGGGTGAATAAGAAGGAGGGGGAGGGTGGGGAGATGTGAGAGTAGGAGGAAGTGAGGAAGAAAGAAAGGGTAGAAAGGGTAGAAAGGGAGAAAGGGAGAAAGGGAGAAGAGTTACAGAGAGCAAAGGGGATTCCCAAGTACAAAGTGCAATGAGAGCACCAAACAAAGGTCTGAGAGTCCAAAAATATTTTAAACATGATATTTGCTTCCCAGAAAAACCAACAATCACGTTTCAAAGATTTCTCTCTTCTTCAGGGCTGTAAAACACACCTGAAAACACATACAATCTTCTATTGGAACAAATGTTTAGCCAATATAAACTGATATATAAATACAGTAAATAAGTACAAAAATAATGACAAAATTAATATCAAAAGTGTATCATAATCCAATGAAACAAAGAATATCCAATTATAACCCATAATAATAATAATAATAATAATAGTAATAATAATAATAATAATAATAAAAAAGATGTTTTTTAACATTGGATAAAATATAATTATTCTTTAAAAACAAAAGTCATAGCAATATACATCAGGGGTCTCCAAACTTTTCAAACAAAGGGCCATTTTATTGTCCTTCAGACTTTAGGAGGGCCGAATTGTGGCCAGAGGGGCATAAAA
The DNA here is from genome assembly GCF_905171775.1 of Rana temporaria. NCBI lineage: Eukaryota > Metazoa > Chordata > Amphibia > Anura > Ranidae > Rana > Rana temporaria. The sequence goes on along the minus strand of NC_053501.1, from coordinate 5,486,341 downwards.
TGTCACGGGCCCGGCATCGGTGAGAATAAATATGGCCTCAGGGTTGGTGGTCAATAGGAGGAGGAGTATTCCCCCTATTAGTAGGAGGAATAGTATCCCATCATTGGTATCAGAGGATAAAATAGTGCCCCATTGTTGGTGTCAGTGGGAGGAATTGTGCCCCAAGGGCCGGAAAAGGCTAGCAGAGGGCCACATCTGGCCCTCGGGCCACAGTTTGGAGACCCCTGATATAGATGATAAAGGTAGACAGAAAAGAGGGAGATGATTGGTGGGATGAAGAGAGAGAGAGAGGAGGGAATGGAGAGAAATTTAAAAGGTTAAAACACAAAGAAGGGTGGTGGGCATAGAGAGACAGAGAGAAATGAATGTAGGGCTCCCTCTATTGGTCACCATACGTATTACAATCTTAGATTTGCCAAAACGATGTAATATAAGGACCTATCTAAAGCATCAAATCCATTTCTATCCAATCAGAGAGGCCCGTGCACTGCATACAGTAGTTGTTGGCAGATATAAAGGAGATTGTAAAGTGTGTGGTGAGTCTATGATGGATTCCTAGTTCCCTCCTGACGTCGCACTCGCTTTTTTTCATTGCTCGCCGACAATTCTGGAACATCTGGAGGAAAGTCGTTGTGTTATTTAAATTATGAATATTCTCCAGGATTTGTTAATACTTTTTTTTAGTTGGCGGAAACCTCTAATCTTTTCTTTAGATGTCTGCCGAGGGCTTGATAAGTGATGGCCGATGTCACCCTGAATCCAGAAACGCTCCCGATAATGTGTTGAGGGGTTTTTATTCCGATATAAATAATCTTTATGTGTACGGAGATGTTTTATTCATGAGTCTCGGGGCCATTTAGTGAAGCCCTTTATTAGACTGATGGTTATTATTTCACATTTCTGTATAAAAAAAAAGTGACTTCCTTTTGTCACAACAACTAAATCTTTTTTTTTTCTCTCAGATGCCGATCATCAGAGTGCAGATGTCTCCGTGTAGGGTGGTCAGTGTGGTGGTGCACTGGTTAGTTTGGGGCTGGGCTCCTACACTATATTACCAAAAGTATTGGGACGCCTGCCTTTACACGCACATTAACTTTAATGGCATCCCAGTCCAGCGCCGGCCATCTGAATAACGGCAGCTGGTTGGCTGTGGAAGTGCCTATCAGAGCCAGCCGATTCCGATTACAACCCTCTGGCTTCCAGATGCTTATCCAAGCGACGCACAGGGGTGTGCGTTCCTTGTATAAGACTGACAGACGTCTCAGCCAATCAGGTTCACCGGTTCTGGTAACCGGGTAACCTGATTGGCTGAAGCGTCATCAAGGGCGGGAGAAGACATCAAGGGACGGTAGAAGCAGGATGGCTGACCCGAGAAAAGTAAGTGCCAGGCGGGGGAGGGGGCATTTTACAGGGCACAGTGGAGACAATTGCTGGGCACAGTGGCTACAATATTGCTGGGCACAGTGGCGACAATTGATGGCACAGTGGCGACAATTGCTGGGCACAGTGGCGACTATTGCTGGGCACAGTTGCGACTATTGATGGCACAGTGGTGACAATTGATGGCACAGTGGTGACAATTGCTGGGCACAGTGGCGACAATTGCTGGGCACAGTGGCGACAATTGATGGCACAGTGGCGACAATTGCTGGGCACAGTGGCGACTATTGCTGGGCACAGTTGCGACTATTGATGGCACGGTGGTGACAATTGATGGCACATTGGCTGCGTTTGATGGCATGGCATAGTGGTGACAATTGCTGGGCACAGTGGTGACAATTGATGGGCACAGTGGTAACAATTGATGGCACAGTGGTAACAATTGATGGCACAGTGGCTGCGTTTCATGGCATGGAACAGTGGCGACAATTGATGGCACAGTGGCGACAATTAATGGCACAGTGGCGACAATTGATGGCACAGTGGCGACAATTAATGGCACAGTGGCGACAATTGATGGCACAGTGGCAACAATTGATGACAGAGTGGCTGCACTTGATGGGCACAGTGGCTGCATTTGATGAGCACAGTGGCTGCATTTGATGGGCACAGTAGCTGCGTTTGATGGGCACAGTGAGGCTGCAATTGTTTTTTGTTTTTTTTTCGTTTCTTTGCACCCCCCCAAAAAAAATTTGGAGCACCAGCCGCCACTGTCCCAGTCTTATTCCACGTACACACGATCGGAAATTCCGACCAAAAAAAAGTGTATTTTTTTTTCCGACTGAATCTCAGCTCAAACTTTGTGTTCCACACACACGGTCACACAAACGTTGTCTGGAATTCAGACCGTCAACACTACGACGAGCCAAGAAAAAAAGTTTAATGATTCCGAGCATGCGTAGGATTTTTGTGCGTCGGAATTGCACACAGAAGATCGGAAATTCCGATTATTTTTTTCCGACGGGATTTTGGCTCAAACTTGTGTTGCATACACACGGTCACACAAATGTTGTCTGAAATTCCGACCGTTGAGGACGCGGTGACGTGCAACACTACGACGAGCCGAGAAAAATGAAGTTCGATGATTCCGAGCATGGGTAGGATTTTCGTGCGTCGGAATTGGCTACAGACGATCGGAATTTCCGACAAGAACTTTTCCCGTCTGAAAATTTGAGAACCAGCTCTCAAATTTTTTGCTGTCGGAAATTCCTCTGCGGATTTTAATCCGATGGAGTGTACACACCATCGGATTGAAATCCGCGCCGAATCCCCATCGCGGTGACGTGTCGCGCCATCGCCGCGATGATGACGCGGCGACGTGCGCGACGCTGTCATATAAGGATATCCACGCATGCGTCGAATCATTACGACGCATGCAAGGAATGGGTTCGGACGGATCGATCCGGTGAGTCTGTACAGACCACCGGATCGATCCGCGGGAGCCAATTCAAGCGGATAGATTTGTAGACATGTCTACAAATTTTTATCTGCTGGAATTGGGAAATTTCCGCGGATAAATATCCGCTGGAATGTACACACCATAGAATCTATCCGCTGAAACCGATCCGCTGAGATTTTTCAGCGGATGGATTCTATCGTGTGTACGGGGCCTTATTGAGTCGGAACAAGCTGTGGATGGGGGCCCCAACCTTCTGGCTAGGATTCAGCTCAGTGAATTGCCAGCTCTTCAGTCAATGATTGCTCTCTCTATGACTGTCAGTAGCTGTGTGTTTTCTAGGTCATATCAGTGACCCGAATCCCAGAAAACAAGACCCCCGGGGGCTCCTCTCTGGTATGAAATTGTCTAAATGAGCGGAGTTATTACAGCGCTGATCATCTTGCCCAAGGCACGGACACATCGCGGCCTCTAACCGAAGACAAGGGAGTCCGCTACGCTGATTTATAACTGTTATAACCTCCGAGTAAACCTCCGGGGCCACTCGGAGAAGGTCTAAACTGGATTAAAAGGACAAACTGGATTTTAGCGTCTCCTGTGAAGGTCAAGCTAAAACTTCTGTTCATCTTCTGCGGATATCTTTTAGGAGAAGGCAAGATAACGTCACATTATTGAAACACGCAGGCTCTTTGTACAATCTAGAGCAGTACGGTTCTCAACCTGGGGGTCGGGACCCCCTCGGGGGACAAATGATGATTTGCCAGGGGTCACAGAATCCTAGGCTGTTCCTGAAGCCTGCACCGCTCTCCCAGACTTTTTGTGTCCGCCCAGCAGGGTTGTCCCTGGAACCTGTGGTCACCCAGCTGGGCTGTTCCTGGAGCCCGTGGATGCCCACTCAGCCTCTTCGTAGCCGCCCATTCAGTTCACTGCATGGCTTGGGGGCAGAGACTAGAGGTCAGCTGACTGGTGAGGAAAGTGAAGTGGGAGGGGCTGGAGGAGACCCTATCTCCTGATTTCGGCATTGGTGTCACTGCTACGAGACACCACAAAGTCCGAGACACAGTGAGTAACACTACCTGTGAATGCTGTGATTATAGGTGCCATTAAAAGTCTCCCCTACAGTTCTCAGATCAGCAGATGACCTTGATCAAGAGCACCTAAGTAGGCTGATCAGAACTTGCCCCAACACTGCCACACATCCCAACTCCCGCCAGCATTGCCACTCATCCCAACCGCCCTCCCGCACTGCCACTCATCCCAACCGCCCGCCAGCACTGCCACTCATCCCAACCGCCTGCCAGCACTGCCACTCATTTCAACCGCCCTCCAGCACTGCCACTCATCCCAACTTCCCGCCAGCACTGCCACTCATCCCAACCGCCTGCCAGCACTGCCACTCATCCCAACCGCCGTCCAGCACTGCCACTCATCTCAACCGCCCACCAGCACTGCCACTCATCCCAACCGCCCTCCAGCACTGCCACTCTTTCCAACCGCCCTCCAGCACTGCCACTCATCCCAACCGCCCACCAGCACTGCCACCCATCCCAACCGCCCGCCAGCACTGCCACTCATCCCAACTTCCCTCCAGCACTGTCACACATCCCAACCGCCCGCCAGCACTGCCACTCATCCCAACCGCCCGCCAGCACTGCCACTCATCCCAACCGCCCTCCAGCACTGCCACTCATCCCAACCACCTGCCAGCACTGCCACTCATCCCAACTCCCCGCCAAGGAGCAAGAGAAGGAATAAAAGTGGAGAATACATGGAAGGGAGAGGAGAAGAGGGGGAGGGACAAAGAAAAAGGGAGCGAAAGTATCAAGCCCTGTACACACGGACCAGAATCTCGTCAGGAAGAAACCCTTGTTTTGACCTGAATCTCCTGCCGCCCGAGTGTACAGACACTACTTTCAAAAGAACCGCGGTTCTTTTGAAAGGCAAGAACACAGTGACGTCATCGCGTACAACGAGCATGCGCTCGTCACATTTGATGCCGTCATCGCCATCTTCTGCACCCTACCTATGCCTAGGAAGCTACCGCGCATGCGTCAAAGTCATTTCGAGCATGCGTGGGTTTCCACGGCGACAGGTAAGTATACGCACTCTCGGGTTTCTCGGCAGGAAAACACTGCCGAGAATCACGACGAGAAAATAGAGAGCAGGTTCTCTATTTTTCTCGTCTAGATTTTAGGCAGTTTTCTTGACGAGAAACCTGAAAGCCTCGTACACACGCACGGTATACTCGTCAAGAAAGCTCTGCCGGCAGTTTTTTTGCTGGTTCTTGCCGAGTAAACCGAGCGTGTGTATGAGGCTTGAGAGAAAGGAATTCCATCGGAGCAAAAGAGAACACGTTCTCTATCTAAACTCCGATGGAATTACTCCAATGAGGCATGCACACAGTCGGAATTTCTGATGAAAAAAGTCTGACTTTTTCCATCGGAAATTCCGATCATGTAATTCCTAAACCTTGAAGAAGGGGACCTTCCCCCTAATGCTCGCCCATGAAAAATTATATGTTAGTGCAAATAAAAAACATATCACAGGCAGTACTCCATTTTCTCTGTCACAATTGCGCTAATACAGCTACAGTCACCTCAAGTAAAATTTTTTACAAATAAATATGTGAAAAGTGTGGGGGGGGACATTTGTATGGCGCCCCCCAGAGTCGATACTTTGTAGAACCTTCTTTCTCTGCAATTACAGCTGCAAGTCTTTTTGGGGGCGTCTCTACCAGCTTTGCACATCTAGAGAGGGACATTTCTGCCCATTCTTCTTCTCTGTAAAATATCTCAAGCTCTGTCAGATTGGATGGAGATTGTCTGTGATCAGCAATTTTAAAGTCTTGCCACAGATTCTCAATGGGATTTAGGTCTGGACTGTGACCATTCTAACACATGAATAGGCTTTGATCTAAACCATTCCATTGTAGCTCTGGCTGTACTTTAGGGTCGTTGTCCTGCTGGAAGGTGAACCTCCACCCCGGTCTCAAGTCTTTTGCAGACTCTTGGTTCGTCTGATGAAAACGAACCGATGGATTTTTTCATCAGATATCCGATGAAGCTGACTTTCATCAGTCTTGCCTACACACCATCGGTTAAAGATCCAATTGTGTCCAACGCGGTGACGTAAAAAAACAAAACGACGTGCTGAGAAAAATGAAGTTCAATGTTTCCGAGCATGCGTCGACTTGATTCTGAGCATGCGTGGATTTTTGACCGATGGATTTCCCCACAGACGATTGTTTTTTTCTATCGTATTTTTAACCATGATAAAAATTTAAAACAGGTTCTACTTTTTTTCACCGATGGGAAAAAAACTGATGGGGCCCACACACGATCGGTTCGTCCGATGAAAACGGTCCATCGGTCTGTTTTCATCAGATGAACCGATAGTGTGTACAGGGCATAGCAGGTTTTCTTCTAAGATTATCCTGTATTTGGCTCCATCCATCTTCCCATCAACTCTGACCAGCTTCCCTGTCCCTGCTGAAGAAAACCATCCCCACAATATGAAGCTGCCACCACCATGTTTCACGGTGGGGATGGTGTGTTCAGGGTGATGTGCAGTGTTAGTTTTCCCCCACACATAGCGTTTTGCTTTTAGGCCAAAAACTTCAATTTTGGTGTCATGTGACCAGAGCACCTTCTTCCACATGTTTGCTGTGTCCCCTCCCCCACATGGCTTCTCACAAACTGCAAACAGGTTGGTAGATGAATGGCTCCTGACATTAAACACATCCCCGTTGTTGTAGTTTGGTCTCTGTACATCACTAAGGAAAAAATCCCCCCCCCCCCCAACACAAAAACTTCAATTTATTTGCATGGCCGATGACAGATTGCGCGCAGCTCTTGCCCTGCCAGCCATCCTCCTTAATGGCGGCCCCAAAGGCTGATTTTTTTTTTTCACGCTCCGTCCCAATTGATTATTTTATTTCTATTCTGCCAGGTGAGGAGAAATAAAAAGAAGTTAGTGAATGAAAAAAAAACGAAAAACCCCTCCATTAATTTCAAAGAGAACGTTTAAAGTCTCGGGCTCCCTCTGTGTGTCCATTGAACGGCACGGAGGAGGGGGACAGGCAGAGCCGCCCCGCAGGCCCTGAGCGCCGCTCTACCTCCCTTATCTCTCACTTTGTTATAAATGCGAATGTTCCGCACGGTTTGTGAGACTGGAGGGGATGTCTGGGGACGGCGGAGATGAGTAATTAGCCCCCTGTGGTGTCCAATTTACTGCGCAGAACAAAGTCACATCTCTTCGGCTTTGAATATTTGTACCGCGGCCGCTGCGGCAGGATGTGCCTCGTAATAAAACGTAACCCCACCCCCTCTCCACGGTTATGGATCTCAGGAAACTTCTTAAATTCTTTGACATGTAAAAGAGAAAGTTATTTTAACAGAATTCAGACTTTACGGCCTTTCTCAACCTTTTCAACAAGGAGGAATCCACAAAATAACTTGGCGGTCTCAGGGAACCCCTTGCTAAAAGTTATAGAAATTCAAATGAAACATCTACAACTTCTGATCATAGTGGGCGCAGGAGCGCCGCCCCCTCTCTCTCCCCTGCACCCGTCACTCAGGTCAACAATACATAGATTTATGCATTGCATGAATCTATGTATTGTCGCCGCTGCAGCCCACTATTCAGATGGCCGGCCCCCTGTTGAGCGCCGCCCATCTGGTTAACAGCAGTTGGTTGGTTTTGGAAGTTTCTATCAGAGCCAGCGGCTCCCCGGTTACAGCGCTGGCGGGACCGCTCCAAAAGTCCTGCCAGCAGCATCTTTGGAGCGGTGAGAGGAGCGGTGTGTTTACCGCTCCTCCGCTGCTCCTTCCCATTGATCTGCAGAGACGCATTTCCGGCGGTATTAACCCTTCTTCGGCCGCTAGCAGGGGTTAAAACCGCACCGCTAGTGGCCGAATACCGCTGCGATTCTGACGGTATAGCGCCGCTAAAAACCCCAGTGTGAAAGGGGCCTAAGGCTGAAATGATGGTGAGGGGGGCTGCAATGATGGTGAGGGGGGTTGTAATGATGGTGAGAGGGGCTGCAATGAGGGCACAGTAAGGCAGCAATGATGGTGAGGGGGGCTGTAATGATGGTGAGGGGGGCTGTAATGATGGTGAGAGAGGCTGCAATGATGGTGAGGGGGGCTGTAATGATGGTGAGGGGGGCTGTAATGATGGTGAGGGGGGCTGCAATGAGGGCACAGTAAGGCAGCAATGATGGTGAGGGGGGCTGCAATGAGGGCACAGTAAGGCGGCAGTGATGGTGAGGCTGCAATGAGGGCACGGTAAGGTGGCAATGATGGGCATGGTGAGGCGGCAATGATGGGCACGGGTTGGTTTTTTTTCAGGTTTTGTTTGGTGGGGGGGGGGCGGCATTGAAGGACCCAGCCTTGGGGCGGCAAAGGGAGTAAATCCGGGCCTGGTCACGTGATTTGAGTCTGTCAGCCAATGCCTGCTAAATGGGAGAGGAGGCGCTCCAATAACAGCTGGACTGCCTGAACTGTGACATACCCTATAGTCTTACTATGAGACATCCATTGTTGGAGTGTCCTCTTTTCCACTGCAGCCACTGCTAGCTGCTTGTTTTATCCCAGAACTACACATTAAGAACTTACACAAGCAACATATTATCATTACACAAGAGACATTAATTTCTGTTATTTAGGAATACTTATTAGCGTCTTTAGTGAAACCCAAACTCTAAAATGCCTCATTGTAGAATACACGGAGACTAACTTCACAAAAAGACAGGATGGGGAACAACAACTGACTCTAATAACATCTTTCTGCAAATTCCTTCTAGCAGGCAACCCTTTTATTACATAAAGAACATTAGCATATAAGCGCCTAATATTGTTACTTAATTATTAATAAAGCATATAATATATATATTTTTTTCTTTAATCATAGGATGCATGTGTAGAGCTTTTTGTTTTTCATTTTGAAACCAATCAACTGTACATTAAAATCTTATTTTTCTAAATTTTATATTCAGTTTTTAACTGTTAATTTATTTTAATTTTTTCTGGGTTTTTAAATGGAATATTTAATGAATAAATACAGAAAGATGTTTGTATTCCAATTTAAGAGATAATGGAGTTGGGTAGATAGACGGTTACTTTGTGCTCCTCTGTGACAACATTGCAATTTGTTTGCTTAGATAGAACAACTCGGCACCAAAGGGGCCCTAGAAAAGGCTTTTTATTGCCGCCGATGTTTTTTTTATACGCTTTCAAGTTTAGAGAACTTTGAAATAAAGAAAAAGCAAAACTTTGTTAATGGGAAAAACAACAACATGCTGCAAAATAAACTCATTTAAGTGCATCTGAAAAAAAAAAAAATGTATATTAATGTACATAAACATAGCGTATGGATAGCCACAGAATGTGCTTATAAAACACACTGGGCGCATGCTGGCTGGAAAGATTTGCCGTCGGCTGTAACTAAATTCAGAAGCCGCAAAAATAAATAAAACGGCGGCGCTGGCCTCCCTCTGTAATATTTACGTTCCTGCCGGGCAGCAGAGGTCATATCAACCCCGTTTAAATAACTTTTAGGGTCTGTATATCTATGGAATCCAGCAAGTCATTGCGGCTAATGATCTGCCTTGTTTATGAAGGCCACGCCGCTCGTAATTGTTACTCCAGTAAACCAAAACGGCGAGAACATTTTATTTAAGGTTACTTATTGCATATTAAACGCATAATTAGAGGAAAAGGGAGGGCCCGGGAAGGCCTGTTAAATATTTTACGAGGATTTAGAAATTACTTACGCTGATTATATGGCTAGATAGAGACAAGTAATCATCCTGGAGACCGAAGGCTGCCGCTGGCCTGCAGAGCTCACAATCCGCTTGTATTCAGATGCAACATTAACCGCTTGCCAACCAGCCGCCGCAGTATGGCAGGTTGGCTCAGCTGCGCGAATCGCCGTACCGGTACGGCGTTACCTTTAATGTAGGGGTCTCCAAACTTTCTAAACAAAGGGCCAGTTTTTGGTCCTTCAGGCATTATAGGGGCCGGACTGTGGTCACTGGGTGAAGAAAAGGTCCTGATGTCAGTGTGCTAAAACAATGCCCCATCTTTGGTGTCAATGCAAGGGATTGTGCCCCCTTGTTGGTGTCATTGGGCGGAATAGTGCCCCGTTATTGGTGTCATTGAGTCCCATTATTGGTGTCATATGGTGGTATTGGCTCTCATCATTGGTGTCATTGGGCCCCATTGTCAAGCTTCACCCCTGCTGACACCTTAGGTCCCTGTCAAGGCACTCCACAAGGGCAGTCAGGAGGGCACAATACCGGGATCTGGAGGGCCCAGTACAGGTTACGGAATGCTGCCCAGGACATGGCCATTCCAGCAAATCTGGAACAGTTGGCAAGTATAATGTAATGCAAAATTATTATGGAGCCCCCAGCGTACCCCGTCTCTAGCTTGGTATCCACAGATACTCTTTAAGCTTCACCCCCGCTGACACGTTAGGTCCCTGGCTTGGCACTCCACAAGCATCACCTCTGCTGTCCCACTGGGTCCCTGACTTGCCACTTGCTGAAGTTTTCCCACTTCTTCACCGCCCCTGGCTGTTGAGAAGTCTGCTCTGGTGCCGGCCTCAGCTCACTCACTGTGATCTCCGGCAGTAAGGTGGATGGTCCCTTAGTGGCAACAGCTTCCCTTCTACCGCCGACCACAACTGGTTTTCCCCTGGCCGGTGGAACCGTTTCTTCTGGTTGGACTACAAGCCCACAGTCCCAACCCTACGCTGCTTCTCCTGCTGCTGTATAGGCCTTCAGACAGCCCAGCAGCCAGATTTCCCCCATATATGCCTTAGGTTTCTGAGCCTAGCAGCCTGGGACAATAAGACAAACGTCCACCCAGACAGCCGTCCAGGTGGCACACAACCCCGATCACCTGACCTCACCCACATAAATAGGCTCTCCCAGCGGGCCAGGGGACCCAAGAAAATCCCTGCCTATTGACTGAGACACCCCATCCGTTCCTAATTTGTCCTTGATATGCCCTTGTCTTATCTAATGTACCCGGCCACCTAGTGACAGAAGAGAGAAAAGCAGCAATTCCAGAATTAGGCAAAATCAATTGACCAAAATCAATTGACCTCCTAGCAATTGTCCAAGGCAACTATCACTTGGCAAATAAATGTAATAGCAACCCTGCCTGAACATCAGGATTCTGCAGAAGTAAGTCCGGACATGACGGTCCAGCGATAGTTGAAGATTCATAACGAGTCGAAGCTCAAACATCCTCCTATATCCAGAGTGGAAATTCATTTCTGCGGCATCTGGGCCCTGCTGATTAAGAAACGGTGGAACAGAAATGATACGCACGCCGGCCGCCTGTTCATTGGGACACAAGAAAAAGCCAGCTGGTTGTGGCGGCTTTGCCAGGCCTGATGATTAAGATGTGTGTCAGTATTGGCTCAGGAATCTGCTCGGCGCTGGAATGGCAGTGAATGGCAGCTGCTTCGAGGAATAATTTCTGTACAATCAGGATGTGCCGCTCCGATCTTCTGGATGGAGATGTCACTTCGTATTACGAAATGACAATCAGTGGCTGTGATGACGGACGCAGGATGTCCACCATAGAATCCAAAGGAGTTAAAGTGGCGTTCCACCCTAAAAACAACTAATCAGTGAGCCGTAATGTGCGCTGTAACCTCTAGCAACCAGTCAGTAATTGGTGATGATATGCTGCAATCTCTGGGAACCAATCGCAATCACTGCCTGATCTGATACAAAAAACTGATTTTAAGTCTAGCTGCTATTTATTGTATGTCTCAGAGCAGGTGGAGAGCAAAATTGCATAGGGGGGCTCAGGGTCCAATCAATACAAAAGACGGCCCTCAACGGACTGCACGTTTCTATCTTTTCACATTTCCTGCCCCTGGAAGAAGTAATATTTTACGAAACGGACGTAGGGCGGAGCGGCGCGCTGTTGTCACCCAAGAGCTCCAAACGTTCCCCCAGTGGACGGGTGTCTGGGAATTTGTGTTCCGGCTGGCACATCAGATTCGAGGCATTTTTTTTTACTGCATGTTTGTAAGTGCAACACAACTTTTAATAATTCTTTTTTACTCATTTAATGCGGAGCTGTTATTGTTTTTTACATGGTGGGCATTGATGTTGGTGAAGTTTAATCACTTGTGGATGAGACCCAATGTTAAGGATCGTATCTGTCTGAACTGCAAGACTGGGAGTGACTACCTATTATATGCTGTTCATGATCCCCTGTCATAAGGGATCATGGCCATTTGGTAAGGAGCCCATCTATAGTTCGGTGGAGGATACATCACTTTTCTTTGGACACGTTTTCAACAGATTTTGGAACTTGGCACAGAGCACGGGTGTTTTTTATTTCATGTGTTAAACATTTATGGACTTTATTGCTACAATATTTATTTTATTTATATGTCTATATATATTTTTATTTGGTTAATATTTATTGATCTAATGATATAGGGGTAGATCCACGTACAACGGCGCATTAGTGCGCCGGGCATAGCGTATCTAAGATACACTACGCCGCTGTAACTTACTTTGTTTTGAATCCTCAACGAATTTGCGCTATAAGTTACGATGGCGTAGTGTATCTCTTGCAGCGTAAGGGCGCGGAATTCAAATGGATGTAATGGGGGCGTGTTTTATGTAAATACGTCGTAAAAGGACGTAAACAAAGTTTTTTTTTAACTGCACATGCGCCGTCCCTGGGGGTATCCCAGTGCGCATGCTCGAAATTTAACCGGAATAAGCCAATGCTTACAACGGTGTCGTCATTCTACGCAAATTCCTATTCGCGAACGACTTACGCAAACGACGTAAAAAATTCGAAATTGTACGCGGGAACGACGGCCATACTTAACATTGAGTACGCCACCATATAGCACCTTTAACTATACGCCGGACGAAAATTACGTAAAAAAATGCGCCGGGCCGACGTACGTTCGTGGATCGCCGTAACTAGCCAATTTGCATACTCGATGCGGATTTCAACGAGAACGCTACCTAGCGGCCGCCGAAAAATTGCAGCTTAGATCCGACGGCGTACTAAGACGTACGCCTGTCGGATCGATCCCAGATGCCGTCGTATCTTGTTTTGTGGATACAAAACAAAGATACGACGCAGGAAATTTAAAATTACGCCGGCGTATCAGTAGATATGCCGGCGTAATCCTTTTGTGGATCTGCCCCATGATCTTTAAAAAACAATTTGATGTTCATTTATCACTGTTTCACTGTTATTGTGGGACTTGAGAGTGCTATATAGTGCCCTCTAGTGGCTGTCAACCTCTCTTGTTTTTTGGTATATTCGCGATTTATATATACCATCATATATCACATAGTTTATGATTTATATCAACATATATCACATAGTTTTGTGTGTTTTGTGATTCAAACATTTGTTTCACATGGTTTAGAGGTAGCGCGATTTATATTTTTTTTTCACATTTCCTGTCTGCCTGATACTTGTAGATCAATGTCTCCCTCCACCTACAGAATGTCGGGGGCCGCTGCGGCGGGCACCGAGTGGGACTACAGGGAGGGATGGAACGCGATGTGTGAGAGAGAGACAATAGCGGCAGAGTTTAAATTGTACTCTGACTTCTAGCAGCAGATATCTATTGAAGGAATAATTGCCCATTCTTAAAAGCTGAACGGTTTTCCTTGTAAAACAAATGAAATGACTGCAATCATTTTGAAGAGTCGGCCTTTTGTGGCGCTTCCATATTTCAAAGGCCGGTAAAAAATGCATTAGGAAGTTTCTATAAATTTTACTTTTGCAAGTCTTCAAGTCTATACAATGTAATCTGTACAAAAGGAGGACGAGGTGCATGTAATCTGAAATTACCTCGCTAAAAAAAACATCAGTGGCCGCATTTCTCAAATGTCTTCTCTAGCGGCTTAGGACAAGCTCTGCAGAACTTTTCCCCAGATCATTGATAGAATAATCAGGGAAGGGTTTAGATCTTCAATGATTGTATTGCTTAGAGCAGCAGGGCCGGTGCAAGGATTTTTGACACTTCGTTTTACCGCCCCTCTGGCTCCGCCCCCCCCCACTCCGCCCCTGACTCTACCCCCATGACCAAGTGTTAAATGGTTTGATTCAACCCTATAACTTCTACATCTCAGGGCTGTCTTAAAGCGGAGGTTCACCCAAATAACATGTATATAAGATCATATTCTTTATACTTCCACCGTGTACAGTATGCCCCTTTTTTTTTTGGCCTCTACATACCTTATTATGGCTATTTTCCACCCGGCTTCTGGGTACTGACTCCCGCGGGAGTAGGCGTTTCTATGCAGAGGCGCAATGTCACCTGGGACTTCGCTCAGATGATTGACGCCCTTGAGAAAAAGTTCCCCCCCGCGCCCGTCTATTGCATAGGCGCGTCACGAGAGTCACGGATTTTCCGAAAGTAGCCGAACTGTGAGTCAGTTCTATACGGCGCCTGCGCAGTCAGCTCTACACAGCTGCTAGTCGGTGCGCAGGCGCCGTGTAGAGCTGACTTGCAGTTCGGCTACTTTCAGAAGCTCTGTGACTCTCGTGACGCGCCTACGCAATAGGCGGGCGCGGGGGGGGGACTTTTTCTCAAGGGCGACAATCATCTGGGCGAAGTTCCCGAGGTTTGCAGAGGTCAGCTGAGCTGTCCTCGGGCCTTTCCATGCATTTTCGGCGCCGTTCGGCTTCGCTCAGCTCCGGCGCCCCCCGCACCTCAGGCCAAACACGGTACTGCACACCGCTTTGGCCTGAATCCTGCTCGTTTTGGGAGACGACACTCTGAATTTTTTTTTAAATACAGTGCTTGTATTGCTCTGTACATACATTTGAATTTTAGCTCCTGCCATAGACAAGAGCTGCTACAGAAGCCAGCGAAGAGGTGGCAGATATTGTGCAGCTAAGAGAATAAATGAAATGTTGCCTACTCTTTCTGCAGCTGGTAAATTATCCCACGTTCAGATAATAGCACGTAATTGTGCTGACTGTCACTTTGCACAATGCAGCAACTTCCTGATAATCCTGAACCCTCTTCATCGCCTAGACGGGACGTTGCACTTTATAACACAGCGGGGGTTTCATGCCTTCCATTTTCTATCTATGCTCCAACCTTGCTTACTGCTCAATTATTATTTATTGTAAGAACAGGAAATTCCTCCAAATCTCTCCTCTAAATCTGCCTTATGGCAAGGAACAAAATCTTCTCAGGCAAATGGGTTTCCTCGTCATGAATTTGCTGGCTGTGATATTTCACAAAAAACAGTAAATCTTTCAGAAAAGTTTCACCTTAATTACTAAAAAAACATTCTCAAACTCGCAGTGATTCTGCTTAGGCTGAGATGGTTTGGTGGTAATGAAACTAACAACAGGTGCATTAGACGGGCAACAATGAGACGACCTCCAAAACAGGAAGGGTTTTACAGGTGGAGGACACTAAAAAAAATTTCCCTGCTTATTTTTTCTGACTGTTTTTCACTAGTTTTGCATTTGGCTAGGGTCAGTGTCACTACTGGTAGCACGAGGCGATACCCGGACCCTAAAGACTGAGTTGCACAGGCAGTCCAACTCCTCCAGGATGGCACATCAATACGTGTCATTGCCAGAAGGTTTGCCGTGTCTCCCGGCACAGTCTCAAGAGCATGCAGGAGATTCCAGGAGACAGGAAGTTACTCTAGGAGATCTGGACAGAGCCGTAGAAGGTCCTTAACCCATCAGCAGGACCGGTATCTGCTCCTTTGTGCAAGGAGGAACAGGATGAGCACTGCCAGAGCCCTACAAAATGACCTCCAGCAGGCCACTGGTGTGAATGTCTCTGACCAAACAATCAGAAACAGACTTCATGAGGGTGGCCTGAGGACCCGACGTCCTCTAGTGGGCCCTGTGTCAATGGAGCCTTGTGCTTTTCACAGATGAGAGCAGGTTCACCCTGAGCACATGTGACAGACGTGAAAGGGTCTGGAGAAGCCGCGGAGAACTTTATAACGCCTGTAACATCGCTTGGTGGTGGGTCAGTGATGGTCTGGGGAGGCATATCCATGGTGGGACGCACAGACCTCTACAGGTAGACAATGGCACCCTGACTGCTATTAGGTATTGGGATGAAATCCTTGGACCCATTGTCAGACCCTACGCTGGTGCAGTGAGTACTGGCTTCCTCCAGGTGCACGACAATGCCGGCCTCATGTGGGGAGAGCATACACGCTCACCTGACCTAAATCCAATAGAACACCTTTGGGACATTATGTGTCGGTCCATCCAACGCCGCCAGTTGTTTCTTCCCTTACATTATCAGCCCACCAGAAGCGGGTAATCTGTATCCCAATGGCCAATCAGGCCAAGGAGGAATTTGTTGGGTAGATCAAAAGTCCTCCGAGATCTTCCAAGAGCTAGCCAAGTCCTGAGATCCGGGGGATACAATGAGGGGATTCTTCATCCAACATGGAGTATAAGTGGTGGCAGGAATACTTCAAATCCGGGAACCCCTTCCATAGACTCATATGTTAAACGGTCATTTCTCCGGTGAATTTGGGGACCTGGTACAGGCTGGTCGTAGGTCCCCTGGACCCGGAAATTGGCACACATGTAGCCCTACTACTCCACTATAAGTTTGCAAAGTTTGTTGTCTGGGGACCTACGGCTGGGGAGCACCAATTTTTCAAAGTTGGGCACCCATTCCATAGACTCCCATGTTAAATGTCAGTCTAGTCATGGACACAGTGAGGCATGGGCATAGTGAGGCATGGACACAGTAAAGGAATGGGCAGAGTGAGGCATTGACACAGTGAGGCATTGGCACAGTGAGGCATGGGCACAGTGAGGCATGGACACAGTGAGGCATGCACATGGACAAAGTGAGACATGCACATGGACACAGTGAGGCATGGACACAATTGAGGCATGCTTAGGGACACAGTGAGGCAAAGTGAGGCATGCAGATGGACACCCTCGGCTTATACTCGAATCAATACGTTTTCCCATTTTTTTGTGGTAAAATTAGGTGCCTCGGCTTATATTCGGGTCGGCTTATACTCCAGTATATACGGTAAGTCTTCCCTTACATTATCAGCTTACTTTAAACACAGATTTACTTCTCCACAGACCACCGGCCAGCTTCGTTAATTCTCTCTCTTGGAATATCATATTTTGTGAAGGACCCACCACCCATGTCGCTGGCACCTGAATGGCAATGTCATCACAAGGGGGATCCTTCGACCCTGCTGACAATTATGATCCAGCAAGGATTAAGTTCTTAGCTCGTGTTTCGCCCCCTTTATGTGCTTTTCACAAAGTTCAGCTCCAAAAAAATCTTGGAAGGCCTCCACCCGTTTCTGGCTGCCAATCCGCAGATTTACAGCTCGGCCTGTGCCCATGCTGGCTCCCACTCCTGTGCTTGATAACAAAGCTAAACATTGGCACCGTTACAATGCTTCCAAAGATGTACACAGGGCCTGGGCTCTGGACTGGGAGATAGATGGGCTTGTACATAGTTGTTCAGACCCGGAGCAGAGCGGACAATCCATTTAACATTTCTCCTCCTAATGCAAAGTCAAATTAAAATGCGCAAGCAGCTGGATGAGAGGGTTTTCAGCTCTCCTCATTGAGCTCTGTGGGGCTGGTGCACATGCTCAGTAGATAGGAGGCTGATAGCAGAAGGAAAATCAAAGTGTTGAATTCAGAGGAAATCCGTCAGGTATTGGTAACCCTCCATGGTTCATACATATATTACTCTGAAATCCGTGAGTTGTTTTTCAGTTCAGCCGTAAGAATTCTAAAACTGAATTGTCCCTCGCTGCTGAAAACAAGCCATTGGCGCTTGTCCCTCCTGAATCCGGGATGTGCTAGGAAACATCAGCGTGTCACTCTCAGCACAATGCAGGAGATTTAGAAATGAAAGTGTATGTGGACCCATCGGGTCTAGTTGATGCATCAAATACAAGTCTCTAAGAAAATTGGTCTATATATTGTTTCATTATATTCTTATCACTTGTTTTTCATTTAAAGCGGGAGTTCACCCGAAAAAAAAAATTTAAGGATTGAGGCTGATTTTGTGAAGGGGAATCGGGTGTTTTTTTAAAAACGAAGCAGTACTTACCGTTTTAGAGAGCGATCTTCTCCGCCGCTTCCGGGTATGGGTCTTAGGGACTGGGCGTTCCTATTTGATTGACAGGCTTCCGAAAGGCTTCCGACGGTCACATACAACGCGTCACGAGTAGCCGAAAGAAGCCGAACGTCGGTGCGGCTCTATACTGCGCCTGCGCACCGATGTTCGGCTACTTTCGGAAAATCGTGACACGATAGATGCGACCGTCGGAAGCCTGTCGGAAGACAATGAGCCTCAATCTGATGTTAAAAATTTACATTTCCGGGTGAACCTCCACTTTAACTCATTTATTGAGTGGAGCTAAGAGCAATGCTGTATACTGGCCTAGATCAATAAGGCCCAGGCCTAGGGCAGCACTTTGCAGGGGGGCATCACGGAAACGCATTGCCATTTAGCAGACGTGCGGTGGTGCCTTTCATTGTTCATTGCCATTTATGAGGTTCAGGGAGGTGCCTATTTGGAAAAGAGTCAGGGAATTACCCTTTGTGTTTCTCGCTCATAGGGCAGTCAATTAAAATGAATGTGCTGCCCTACACGCAACGCGCAACAAAGTGCAAAACTGTGCGGAAACGCCCACACTATAGATATCTACCAGGCCTTACTCACAGCCTTATGTTAAATTCCGTCCAGTGTGCAAGTGATGATAGTGACTACAGGTAATTACAAATCTTAAAATAAGTTTGATGGGGGGTTTTTTTTTCGGAGAAAAGACTTTTGAAATATTCTTCTGAAGATCTTTACATAATCGTGCACCAAAGTGACATTTCCCGAGCGCGTTTATGAGGGAAAACGCCGTAATCATCGAGGTTGTCAGACGTTAAAAAGTCATTCGCCGTTTATTGATCGCCTGACGGCTTTAATGAAATTTTCAGGTTAATCTGCGGGAGGGGAGGAAGGCGACGATTCCGTTTCCCACAGATGGGCTGCAAAGAACTTTAAACTCCCATAAAAGCATTAACAATACAATCCACTTCAAAATGTTACCGGCGCCCAACGACAGATCGTTAAAGGCGTCAGAGGAGGGATGAGTGATCTCCCGGCACCAGAGCCCGCAGCGCTCCCCTCGGCAGTTTATCCGCCTGACATTTCCGAATGATAGGCCATAATGGCGTTCTCCGTATAAAATTTCTTTACGGTGACATGAGCCGGGGCCGTATTTCTACCATTATCTCTTCTGGAAAATCGGAATTATGAGGGGAGAAAGTGAGCTGTGACCGTCCCGCCGTCTCTGCTGAACAATGTTTTCTGAACGCGCTCTTCCGTGCCCGCGGTCTGGTGACGGATCAATAGATGATGGATGAGAACAAGAGTCACAAAGTTGAGTCCCACAGGACTTCAGGTGCTTCTAAATACCATCCGGCCATCTCAGGTGTAGCCGGGATCTGAAATGATGGATTCGTCTTCCCGGGCTCGGCGGATTAAGGCGCGTACACCTCTTTTAAGTATTTTATCTCTTCTATAGAGCAGGGGGCCTCAACCTTTTTTTGGAAAAGGGAATGGTAAATTTTTCCAAAACCGTCCATGCCCAATAGTAAGGGATATGTTTATACTCACACAAGAAAAGTTTTGTAGTACAAAACATATTGAAATTGAGCTGGAAGGCTTTAAATTGGGCAAGTTGTCACTGTGGGAAGGGGGGGAATTATGAAGGGGGTTCGGGGTCTCTGCAGCTGAATTGGTGGCATTGTGGGGTTTTTGGGGGGGTCTAGGGAGTACAGTTGGAGGTTGGTGGGAGTGGGACACTGTTGAAGGTTGGGGGCAGTGGGACACTGTTGAAGGTTAGGTGGAGTGGGACACTGTTGAAGGTTGGGGGGAGTGGGACACTGTTGAAGGTTGGGGAGAGTGGGACACTGTTGAAGGTTGGGGGGAGTGGGACACTGTTGAAGGTTAGGGGGAGTGGGACACTGTTGAAGGTCAGATGGAGTGGGACACTGTTGAAGGTTGGGGGGAGTGGGACACTGTTGAAGGTTGGGGGGAGTGGGACACTGTTGAAGGTTGGGGAGAGTGGGACACTGTTGAAGGTTGGGGAGAGTGGGACACTGTTGAAGGTTGGGGGGAGTGGGACACTGTTAAAGGTTGGAGGGAGTGGGACACTGTTGAAGGTTGGGGGCTGGAGGATTTGCAGCAGGCTAGGAGGCACTGTGGGAGGCTGGGAGTTTGATCAGTAATGTGGAGGCCTGGAGGCACTGTGGGCCACTATGGGAGGTTGGAAGCCACTATGGGTGATTGGGGCACACTTTTGCCTTTTAGAGCTCTCAGGGGGGCCTCCAGCCACTGTGGGCCACTATGGGAGGCTCATGGGCCTTTGGGAGTTGGGAGGCACTGTAAGAGACTGAGAGGTACTGTGGAGGATGGGGACTCTCAGGAGGCCTGGATTTGGGCCACTTTGGGAGGTGAGGGGGGGTTGTGGGAGTTAGTCAGTGTGGGAGATTTGTGATGCAATGTGGAGGTTTTCATGCTCTCATGGGGACTCTGGGAAATGTGGGCAATTATAAGTGCTTGGTGGTCTTTTGGGAGTTGGGAGGCACTGTGGGAGGTTGATAGATTCTGTGGAGGCTGGGGATGCTCAGGAGACCTGGAGGCACTTTGGGCCACTATGGGAGGTTGAGGGGGGGGGTCTGTAGGAGTTAGGCACTGTGGGTGGTTTGTGGTGCACTGTGGAGGTTTTCCAGCTCTCATGGTACATCTGGGATCTGTGGGCCATTATGAGTGCTTGGTGGGCTTTTGGGAGTTGGGAGGCACTGTGGGAGTTTGAGGGGTACTGCGGAGGTTGAGGGCTCTCAGAAGGCCTGGAGGCACGTTGAGCCACTATGAGAGTTTGAGGGGGACTATGGAAGTTAGGTACTGTGAGAGGCTGAGGGGTACTTTAAAGGTGTATGGCTCTCAGAGGGCCTCCAGGTTGATGGGCCTTTGGGAGTTGGGAGATACTGTGGGAGGTTAAGCGACACTGTGGAGCCAGAAGTCTCTCAGAGAGCCTGAGGTTCTGTGGGAGGTTGGGGGGGGACGCTATGGGAGGTTAAGGTATCTGCACCTGGATAAAGGCCCGGAAAAGGGGAGGCCGCAGCCCAGCAGTGGGCCATGACCAGGTGGTTTAGAACCACTGCTATGGAGAGTTAATGAATTCCCCAGCATATAAGACAGTCCTCCTAATTCGATTCAAGAACAACTTGGATTGGCAATGATGCTATGTCTGTTTTGCCTGTAGTTTTGCTTTAAAACATACACTCACTTTCTAGAAAACAATTATAAATGCCCGTTTTTTTGCAGGTATGGATAAAGATACAAATAAGATCTTAGCGCCACTCCAAGGAAGAGGACACCTCCCTCCAAGCCTCATGTGTGGGAATGCCGGCATCCATATAACTCATCCAGCGGTATCGATATACAACTTGTGGGATGCCGCTCTACCAGCCCGACCAATTGTAAGGTTTGGGCGGCCTCAGCCAGCACTACTCCCCTAACCTCTCCCCTCTGCTGTGTTTCACCCTGCCCATTAGTCCTC
Source organism: Rana temporaria (assembly GCF_905171775.1). Lineage (NCBI taxonomy): Eukaryota > Metazoa > Chordata > Amphibia > Anura > Ranidae > Rana > Rana temporaria. The sequence goes on along the minus strand of NC_053501.1, from coordinate 5,464,898 downwards.
TATGACTAAGTCCCAGTGGGTGGGGCAAAATGCGTCAGGGAGATGATTAGTGGAGTAGTGCTTGCTGAGGCCTCCCAACATCTAACAATTGGTTGGGCAGGGAGAGCGGCGTCCCGCAAGGAACACAAGTGCTGTGGCTGGGGATTTAAAGAAAGGAGTATCGATGATAAACTGAGTTGCATTATGTGTAATGGCTAGGTGGCTTCTTGACTACACAGGAGCAGTAACAGTGAGAAGCAAACTTCATTTTCTGCCACAGTCCCAGGGATGGACTGGCCCTTGGGACTACAGGGAGTTTTCCGGTGGGCCGATGGCTCAGTGGGCCGGCTTCAGTGACAGCGGACCGCCGCCCCCCTCCGCTCCTCTGTCTCTCCCTCCCCGCAGCGCTCACCTGGGGGGAACAAAGAAGCAGAGGGAGGACCAGAGGAGCAGGGGGGGACGACAGAGGAGCATGGGGGAGGGGACAGACAGCTGACTCAACAGCTATGGCCTGGGAGTTTCTCACTTCTGCCTAATCTTGTCCCATAAGGAGAAGCACCAAACTGATTCTTTGCCCCGGGGGAAAATAATGTCTAGCTTCCCCAGTGGTACTGCCTATAAGAGTACCAGTACCAGCCGTTCTACTCTATTAAAGTAGAACAGCTAATTGCTAGTGAAGGGGGAGAGGGGGCTTGGGTGGCCGGGGGGGGGGGGGGGGGGGGTGCAGGAGTTGTCCGGCCGCCATGGGAGAGACCTGTCAAAGTGGGCCAGTCTGGATGAAGTCCAGGGCCAAATTTTTGTCTCAGTCCAGCCCTGCACAGTCCTAAACATTTTCCTGCCAACCAGTTTGATGTAGAGCTGGTGGCTGGAAGAGACACATAGCTTGTCAGGGTGTTGGGTAATAAAGCATTTGATGGCACAGCTCATTCTGATCCGTGAGTGATCTCCGTGCTTTGTATGCTCAGTTATCTCTGACAGATGACCGTCTTTCTGCGCGGTATTAGTATAATGACTCTGACCATCTAACAGACAGCAGTCAGTTTTAGTCACAGTCTCTGCACCTCTGTAGAGTGTTCCCGGGACTCCGGAGGAAGAGCTTCAAGCTGTGCAGAGCTCTGAGTTCCAACACCAAACCACTCTGATGATTTACAAAGTTCTGCTTTATGGTCCATTTAGGAGGCACTAATGTCGGACTACGGCTCATCGACTCCTATGTATGGCAACAGCCAAGGCACCAGATTGATTAAGAGGAGCACGTGGACCGGTTCTCTTCCTCCAGAAAATCCTCCATCAGACTCCAGGCAGACAGCTGTCCCCGGCTCTCACCAAATCACTCCCGGAGGATGACATGTTAGGAGCTCGGTATTCAGAGAGGGGCACATCCATCACCAGACTCTCTGTATTTTATTTATTTATTTACCCTTGATAAGAGGTGATCACCTTCAGTGCCGGCCCAAGACATTGTGCTGCCTGGTGCCAAGAATGAAATGCTCCCCCCCCCCCCCCAAAAAAAAAAAAATCACAATATATCCAGAGGAATGATTGGAACAGTACAATATGTATTGTACTGTTCCAATCATTCCTCTGGATATATTGTAGGCACTTGAGCTATGTGGTTTTTTTTTTCTGTTTAAAACTTTAATAAAAAAAAAAAAAAAGATTGATAAATATCCTAGCATACATACAGTAACCTAAACCCTCCCTCCTATTAGGGAGGAACCAGGTATTACTAGTGGCCCCTACAGGGATAGCATGACACAGGGCCGTCTTAATAGCATCATGGGCCCCTGGGCAAAGTAATGCTCTGGGGCCCCTACAATGGAGACCGTGCAGGTAAACATAAATCGAGTAGGTAGGAGGCTGGGATATCTGGTGTAGAGGGGTCAGAGAGCTAGGGGGATATCTGGGGTGTAGAGGGGTCAGAGTGCTAGGGGGATATCTGGGGTGTAGAGGGGTTAGAGTGCTGGGGGGATATCTGGGGTGTAGAGGGGTCAGAGTGCTAGGGGGATATCTGGGATGTAGAGGGGTCAGAGAGCTGGGGGATATATGGGGTGTAGAGGGGTCAGAGTGCTGGGGGGATATCTGGGGTGTATAGGGGTCAGAGTGCTGGGGGGATATCTGGTGTGTAGAGGGGTCAGAGTGCTAGGGGGATATCTGGTGTGTAGAAGGGTCAGAGAGCTGGGGGATATCTGGGGTGTAGAGGGGTCAGAGTGCTGGGGGGGTTATCTGGGGTGTAGAAGGGTCAGAGAGCTGGGGGATATCTGGGGTGTAGAGGGGTCAGAGTGCTGGGGGAAATCTGGTGTGTAGAGGGGTCAGAGTGTGGGGGGGATATCTCCGGGTGTAGAGGGGTCAGAGTGCTGGGGGAATATCTGGGGTGTAGAGGGATCAGAGTGCTGGGGGGGATATCTGGTGTGTAGAGGGGTCAGAGTGCTGGGGGGATATCTGGGGTGTAGAGGGGTCAGAGTGCTGGGGGGATATCTGGGGTGTAGAGGGGTCAGAGTGCTGGGGGGATATCTGGGGTGTAGAGGGTACAGAGTGCTGGGGGGATATCTGGGATGTAGAAGGGTCAGAGAGCTGGGGGATATCTGGGGTGTAGAGGGGTCAGAGTGCTGGGGGAAATCTGGTGTGTAGAGGGGTCAGAGTGTGGGGGGGATATCTGGGGTGTAGAGGGGTCAGAGTGCTGGGGGATATCTGGGGTGTAGAGGGGTCAGTGTGCTGGGGGAAATCTGGTGTGTAGAGGGGTCAGAGTGTGGGGGGGATATCTGGGGTGTAGAGGGGTCAGAGTGCTGGGGGGATATCTGGGATGTAGAGGGGTCAGAGTGCTGGGGGGATATTTAGGGTGTAGAGGGGTCAGAGAGCTGGGGGATATCTGGGGTGTAGAGGGGTTAGAGTGCTGGGGGGATATCTGGGGTGTAGAGGGGTCAGAGAGCTGGGGGATATCTGGGGTGTAGAGGGGTCAGAGTGCCGGGGGGATATCTGGGGTGTAGAGGGGTCAGAGTGCAGGGGGGATATCTGGGATGTAGAGGGGTCAGAGTGCTGGGGGGATATCTGGGGTGAAGAGGGGTCAGGGTGCTGGGGGGATATCTGGGGTGAAGAGGGGTCAGAGTGCAGGGGGGTATATCTGGGGTGTAGAGGGGTCAGAGTGCTGGGGGGATATCTGGGGTGTAGAGGGGTCAGAGTGCTGGGGGGATATCTGGGGTGTATAGGGGTCAGAGTGCTGGGGGGATATCTGGGGTGTATAGGGGTCAGAGTGCTGGGGGGATATCTGGGATGTAGAGGGGTAGCCTGGGCTCAAGGACCAGCTGCTTTGGGGAAAGGGCAGGGCCCCCCATGCAGCTGGGGCCCCTGGGCAGTGCCCTCTTATTAAGACAGCCCTGGCACTACGCTCACCTCACCTTGCACCAGGAGCACACAAGTCCTGACCTACCATCGGTAGGCCAACCGCTGACACTCAGACACACTCGACCCCACTGCTGCCACCTGCCGTGACGGGAGTCCCCGGACAAAGGGATAGCCAACAGTACAGTCAAGCTAGAGCAGAGGCCCAAATTTAACAAACAAACTAGTTCAGAGCCAACCATCTCTACGAACTTTCCCTCTAAATTTCACATAGCCCTGATAATAGCCAGGCGCTACATTCGTGTGAATTGCCCCCTTAGTGTGAATTGCCCCCTTAGTGTGAATTGCCCCCTTAGTGTGAATTGCCCCCTTAGGAGTAGGCAGAGCTGTGCTAATAGGCAAGATAATTGACAGTTTCTACGAGGACCATGAGAATCGGGATGAGGAATCGCGGCTTCTCGCGGGGAGGAAGTTCTCTGTGCTGGTAATTCCATCTCATCTTATTTGATGGAGGTCATCCGGGAGCAGAAAAGTCTAATAAACACAGCAGCCAGAGGGGGATAGCAGGTGTGGGGGGCTCCATCCCTGGGAGAACAACTCCGCTTCCTGTCTGACTAGGTGTCTGCAGACTCTGGAGGGATCCATTAAACGCTAACAGGTGGAGATCACGGGACCTGCGGAGTTCGTGAGCCTGTAACTAATATATGTGTCACCAATCAATACATCTGTCACGGCTCCGAGTTATTGGTGAAAACGGCTCTCTTACAATGAGAATTGCAGAACGGACGGCGTGCAAATCAGTCTGACGTAACACGAGACGGAGTCAACGACGGCGGCCTTATCAATCTATTATGTCAGAGGAACACAAAGCACCAGTCTGGCTATTCATTCATAAGAAAAACATTACAAGTCTTCTAACTGGAAAAATGCTTTAAAAATGGTAAACCTGGTAAAACTGTTCCTACATTATAATGGGGGTATTAAACCCCAACCAAAAATGTAATATATTGCATCTTACCAATCATTAGATGTGACGGCTGTATTCGTTTTCCTTTCTTTGGCTTTTTTCCCTCTGTCTTCACCTGGAGATCTGGCCAGTAACACAACTCGTGTATTAGGCTGCATTCACACCTGAGTGTCGCATTTTTCAGTACTATTTCAGTTTGTATGGGCATTTTTGAGCATTTTTTGTGTGGTGTTTTTGGGCTTTTTATTAGCACATAAAGAAAAATATCATGCTGTCAGGAAGTGTGTGGGCGGGGAGGACTATACCGGTACAATATAAAGTGTTTATACTCAACTAGAGTGATGCAAAAGGGTAGTTTTTAAACAATTTATTCACATAGTATACATAAAAACGATTTTTTAAAAAAAAACAGACAATACATTTAAAATACAGTACATATAAAGCGATTAGGTCACCAGATGTGCAATCCCTTCAGAAAGGAGGAGGGGGTACGGGTGGACCAAAAGCGCCATGAGACAGACAGTCTCGGGTCTCGACTAGTTTCGCGATTTATTAATCACTTCGTCAGGAGGCGATCTACAAGGTGGAGTACAAAGAAAAAGGATCATTAACAAGAAACACATATAATTATAACTAAGGCCAGTGGAAACATGTCGGGTAGACCATCTCTGTAGGCCAAGGCATAGTAAGTAAGGGGATTGAAGATTATTTTGCCTACCTATGGGCAATACCCTTTTGCATCACTCTAGTTGAGTATAAACACTTTATATTGTATCGGTATACACACTTCGCCCACACACTTCCTGACGGTTTTCAGGGTTCTCTGGGGATTCCCTGAACCCATCAATTCTATCTTCGATACTAGGATGATGGTACACCCTTAACCCCCTTCGTATTTTTTCTCAATTTGAGAGGTTTCAATATTATCTGTTTCATGCTCCTATGTTTTTAAGCTTTTTCATCCACTTTTTTTTTTTTTTTACTTTTTTGTAAGGAAGTTAAAGGTTAGGGTTAGGGGTAATTTATTTCATTATTTATTTATTTATTTATGTATGTATTTATTTTAATTAATTTACTTATTTTTATTTATGTATGTTGTTAGGTTACGGGTTAATATTAGGGTTAAGGGATAGGATTAGGGTTAGGGTTAGGGGTTGTTATTAGGGTTTTGTGGCATCTTTGTTTTTTTTTATTAGCCCATAGAGAAAAATATCATCTGTTTCATGCTGCTATGTTTTTAAGCTTTTTCATCCAATTTTTTTTTTTTTTTTTACTTTTTTTGTAAGGAAGTTAAACGTTAGGGTTAGGGGTAATTTTTTTCTTTATTAATTTATTTATTTAAATTCATTTATTTATTTTTATTTATGTATGTTGTTAGGTCAAGGGTTAATATTAGGGTTAGGGGGTTAGGATTTGGGGGTAATATTAAGGTTAGGAGTAGGGGTTATTATTAGGGTTTTGTGGCATCTTTGGGGTTTTTATTAGCCCATAAAGAAAAATATATCATCTGTTTCATGCTGCTATGTTTTTAAGCTTGTTCATCCACTTTTATTTATTTATTTTTTAACTTTTTCGTAAGGAAGTTAAAGGTTAGGGTTAGGGGTGATTTATTTTATTATTTATTTATTTATGTATTTATTTTAATTTCTTTACTCATTTTTATTTATGTATGTTGTTAGGTTAAGGGTTAATATTACGGTTAGGATTAGGGTTTTGGGGTATAATATTAAGGTTAGGGGATATTATTAGGGTTTTGTGGCATCTTTGGGCTTTTTATTAGCCCATAGAGAAAAATATCATCTGTTTTATGCTGCTATGTTTTTAAGCTTTTTCATCCACTTTTATTTTTTTATTTTTATTTTTTAACTTTTTTTGTAAAGAAGGTAAGGGTTAGGGGTAATTTATTTATTTATGTATGTATTTATTTTAATTCATTTACTTATGTTTATTTATGTATGTTGTTAGGTTAGGGGTTAATATTAGGGTTATGGGTTAGGATTAGGGTTAGTTGATAATATTAAGGTTAGGGGTTATTATTAGGGTTTTGTGGCATTTCTGGGCTTTTTATTAGACCATAGAGAAAAATATCATCTGTTTCACGCTGCTATGTTTTTAAGCTTTTTCATCTACTTTTATTTATTTTATTTTATTTTATTTATTTTTTAACTTTTTCGTAAGGAAGTTAAAGGTTAGGGTTAGGGGTGATTTTTTTTATTATTTATTTATTTATTTATGTATTTATTTTAATTTCTTTACTTATTTTTATTTATGTATGTTGTTAGGTTAAGGGTTAATATTAGGGTTAGGATTAGGGTTAGGGGATAATATTAAGGTTAGGGTTAGGGGTTATTATTAGGGTTTTGTGGTATCTTTGGGCTTTTTATTGGCCCATAGAGAAAAATATCATCTGTTTCATGCTGCTATGTTTTTAAGCTTTTTCATCCACTTTTATTTAATTTTTTTTACTTTTTTTTGTAAGGAAGTTAAAGGTTAGGGTTAGGGGTAATTTATTTATTTATTTATGTATGTATTTATTTTAATTCATTTACTTATTTTTATTTATGTATGTTGTTAGGTTAAGGGTTAATATTAGGGTTATGGGTTAGGATTAGGGTTAGTTGATAATATTAAGGTTAGGGTTAGTGGTTATTATTAGGGTTTTGTGGCATTTTTGGGCTTTTTATTAGCCCATAGAGAAAAATATCATCTGTTTCAAGCTGCTATGTTTTTAAGCTTTTTCATCCATTTTTATTTATTTTTTATTATTTAACTTTTTTTGTAAGGAAGTTAAAGGTTAGGGTTAGGGGTACCTTATTTATTTATGTATTTATTTTAATTTATGTACTTATTTTTATCTATACATGTTGTTGGGTTAAGGGTTAATATTAATATTAGGGTTAAGGGTTATAATTAGGGTTTTGTGGCGTTTTTGGGCTTTTTATTAGCCCATAGAGAAAAATATCCTCTGTTTCATGCTGCTATGTTTTTAAGCTTTTTCATTCACTTTTATTTATTTTTTTATTTTTTTAAGTTAAAGGTTTATTTATTTTATATTTGTTTATATATTTATAATTAATTTATTTACTTATTTTTATTTATGTATTTTTTGATAGGTTAAGGGTTAATATTAGGGTTAGGGGATTAGGATTAGGGCTAGGGGATAATATTAAGATTAGGGTTAGGCCTTTTTATTAGCCTGGGTTCTGCCTAGCAACATGGCAGAGAGATCTACTGCTCCCTGTGATCGGGAGCAGCGATCTCGGTCATGCTGTAGTGAGCCCATCCTCCCACAGTTAGAATCACTCCCTAGGACACACTTAACCACTTGGTCGCCCCCTAGTGTTTAACCCCTTGATTGCCAGTGTCATTTGCACAGTAAACAGTGGCTATTTATAGCACTGATTGCCGTATAAATGACAATGGTCCCAAAATAGTGTCAAAAGTGTCCGATGTGTCCGCAGTCACGATAAAAAATATTGCTTTTATTCAAAATTGTTGCTCTATTTTTGTTTATAGCGCAAAAAAAATGAAAACCGCAGAGGTGATCAAATACCACCAAAAGAAAGCTCTATTTGTGGGGGAAAAAGGACGTCAATTTTGTTTGGGTGCCACGTCACACGACCGCGCAATTGTCAGTTAAAGCGACGCAGTGCCGAATCGCAAAAAAGTGCTCTGGTCTTTGGCCATCAAATTGGTCCGGGGCTTAAGTGGTTAATATACGCTTATTGAATTTTTATTTGTTTTACCAAATATATGTAGAAGAATACATACAGTACCTGACCGCGATATTGTACATAATCGCTGTCAGGCAACGCGACATTGGCCGCCCGTGACCCCCGTGGAGGGAGCCAGCGTCGAGCTCTGTCGCTCCTCCCGCAATACATTCCTATGGATGCGCTGCATCTCGCGGGGGGGGCGGCGAGCGCGAGAAGCACAGCCTCACAGCGGCGATATCCAGCCAAGATCCCATTGCGCTGGATATACAAAATCGGCGGCACCTACTGTATCGGTCTAAACTGAGAAAGAATTTTTTTTTTTTTTTATATATATATTTTTGGGAGATTTTTATTATAGCAAAAAGTAAAAAATATTGGGCCAGATTCACGTAGGAGATACGACGTATCTCGTATCTCTGAGTGTTAGGCGTCGTATCTTGGCGCCTGATTCAAAGAATCAGATACGCCAGAATTTTGCTAAGATACGACCAGTGTAAGTCTCCTACGCCGTAGTATCTTAACTGCATATTTACGCTGGCCGCTAGGTGCGTGTACGCTGATTTACGCCTAGAATATGTAAATCAGCTAGATACGCCAATTCACGAACGTGCGCCCGGCCGTCGCAGTACAGATACGCCGTTTACGTTAGGCTTTTTCCGTCGTAAAGTTACCCCTGCTATATGAGGCGCAGCCAATGTTAAGTATGGACGTCGGGCCAGCGTCGAATTTTCCGTCGATTACGTAGTTTGCGTAAGTCGTTCGCGAATAGGGCTGTGCGTCATTTACGTTCACGTCGAAAGCATTGGCTTTTTGTGGGTAATTTGGAGCATGCGCACTGGGATACTTTCACTGGCGGCACATGCGCCGTTCATAAAAAGCGTAATTTACGTGGGGTCACAATACATTGACATAAAACACGCCCACATGTTCCATATTTAAATTAGGCGGGCTTACGCCGGCCTATTTACGCTACGCCACCGCAACTTTGCTTTGAGAATACTGCACTTGCCTGTCAAAGTAGCAGCGGCGTAGCGTAACTACGATATGCTATGCCTGCTTAAAATTACGCCGTTCTACGCGGATCCGGCCCATTGCTTTTTTTCCAAAATTGTCGCTCTATTTTTGTTAAATAGCGCAAAAATTAAAAACCGCAGAGGTGATCAAATACCCCCAAAAGAAAGCTCTATTTGTGGCGAAAAAAGGACGTCAATTTTGTATGGGTGTTAAAGCGACGCAGTGCCGAATCGCAAAAAGTGGTTAAAGTCCACGTGGCGTATAAAGGCAGGTGTCCCAATACTTTTGGTAATATATTGTATATTCCGCTCCCGTTACGCCTTTGGTGATAAAAGCACGAGAAGCCATTTACATTTCAGGTTTCTTCTCTTTTCACACAAAGTTCCGAAGTTAAATATTAAGGGGTTATAAACGGCAGAATGTCAGGGCTCTATATTATAAACACGTGTCCGCTCTCTTGTCCTTCCAACCTTTAGAAATTCATCTCCACCTGATAACTCAGCCGGCTTGTCTCGGCGTTGCGACGATGGAATTGGCGAGCGTTTCCCGCGAACCTCACAAAGAGTTAACCACTTAAAGACCCCTTCACGCCGATATACGTTGGCAGAATGGCAAGGCTGGGCACATATCCACGTACCTGTACGTGGCCCTTTAAGCCCAGCCGTGGGGTCGCCGGCGCATGCACGCGACCCGGTCCGAAGCTCCGTGACCGCGGCCACGGGACCCCCGATCGCCGCTGGAGTCCCCGCGATCGGTCCCCGGAGCTGAAGAATGGGGAGAGCTGTGTGTAAACACACCTTCCCCGTTCTTCACTGTGGCGCCGTCATTGATCGTGTGATCCCTGATATAGGGAAACGCGGTCAATGACGTCACACGTCCAGCCCCGCCCCCTACAGTTAGAAACACAGATGAGGTCACACATAACCCCTTCAGCGCCCCCTTGTGGTTAACTCCCAAACTGCAATTGTCATTTTCACAGTAAACAATGCATTTTGAATGTATTTTTTGCTGTGAAAATGACAATTAGCTGGATTCAGGTAGGGGCGCGCATCTTTAAGGCGGTGTAGCGTATGGCCTTTAAACTACGCCGCCGTAAGTTAGAGAGGCAAGTGCTGTATTCATAAAGCACTTGCCTCCTAAGTTACGGCGGCGTAGCGTGAATTGGCTGGCGTAAGCGTGCCTAATGCAAATGAGGATGTGGGGGCGTGTTTTATGTATATTACTTGTGACCCGACGTGATTGGCGTTTTTTACGAATGGCGCATGCACCGTCCGTGTACATATCCCAGTGTGCATTGCTCCAAAGTACACCGCAAGGACGTATTGGTTTCGACGTGAACGTAAATTACGTCCAGCCCCATTCACGAACGACTTACGCAAAATTTTCAAATTTCGATGCGGGAACGACGGCCATACTTAACATTGGCTAGGCCAGCTATTTGATGGAATAACTTTACGCCGGAAAATGCCTTACGTAAACGTCGTATCTTTACTGCGACGGGCGCATATACGTTCGTGAATCGGCGTATCTAGGCATTTACATATTCTACATCGAACTCAACAGAAGCGCCACCTAACGGCCAAAGGAAAAATTGCACCCTAAGATACGACGGCGCAGGCCGTCGTATCTTAGCTATGTTTAAGTGTATCTCAGTTTGAGCATACACATAAACTTAGGACGGCGCAGATTCCGAGTTAGGTTATGCTACTGATACGCCGGCCCAAAAAAATGGTCCCAAAAATGTGTCAAAATTGTCCGATGTGTCCGCCATAATGTCGCAGTCACGAAAAAAATCGCTGATCGCCGCCATTAGTAGTAAAAAAGAAATGTATTTTATAAAAATGCCATAAAACTATCCCCTATTTTGTAAACAATATAAATTTTGCGCAAACCAATCGATAAACGCTTATTGCGATTTTTTTTTACCAAAAATATGTAGAAGAATACGTATCGGCCTAAACTGAGGGAAAAAAACGTTTTTTATATATATTTTTGGGGGATATTTATTATAGCAAAAAGTAAAAAATATTGGCCCAGATTCAGTAAGCAATTGCGCCTGCGTAACCATAGTTACGCAGCGCAATTGCTGACTTGCGCCGGTGTAACGAGTTCTCCTGATTCAGAGAACTTGTTACGCCGACTGCAGCCTAAAATCTGCGTGGCATAAGGCTCTTATGCCACGCAGATTTTAGGCTGCATTCTTGCGATGACCGCTAGGGGGCGTTCCCATTGTGGTCAGCGTATAGTATGCAAATTGCATACTTACGCCGATTCACAACGTTGCGCGAGCTCTGCGTACGCAAATTACGTAGTTTGCGTATGTCGGGTTTTGCGTAAGGTTGCACATCCTAATAGCAAGCGCAGGCAATGCTATAGGATACCCGTCGTTCCCGCGTCGCAACGTTCGAAATTTACGTGATTTGCGTAAGTGATTCGTGAATGGCGCTGGACGCCATTCACGTTCACTTTGAAGCAAATGACGTCCTTTCCCGACGGAGCATGCGCTCTACGCTCGGCGCGGAAGCGCCTAATTTAAATGATTCCCGCCCCCTACGGGATCATTTACATTAGGCGCCCTTACACAGGGGAATTTTAAAGAGCGCACACGCACTTTACGAAGCTACTGCTCCGTGAATCGCGCGCAGCGCAGATAATTTGCGGGGGCGCAGGGCAAAAACGCTGCCCTGTGCCTCCGTAAAAAAGGGGCAAATCGTATCTGAATCTGGGCCACTGATTTTTTTTTCAAAATTGTCGCTCTATTTTTGTTTATAGCGCAAAAAATAAAAACCGCAGAGGTGATCAAATACCACCAAAAGAAAACTCTATTTGTGGGGATAAAAAGGACGCCAATTTTGTTTGGGAGCCACGTTGCACGACCGCGCAATTGTCAGTTAAAGCGACGCAGTGCCGAATCGCAAAAACTGGCCCGGACCTTTAGGCAGCTAAGTGGTTAAAGACTTTATAACAATATCTTTGCCTTGGCTTTCAATTTTTTTTTTTTTTTTTTTTTTTATAAGATAGAAAAAAAAAGAGCAGAGTCCAAAAATCTATCCTTTTAATTCCTCTGTTCTAAAAGAATTATTTTAAAATCTCAATTTCATCAAAGCACAAAGTGCTTTGCGGCGCAGCTCTCCGCCGACTCGCTATAATCCTCCCACGTTCCCCACTTCTCAGAGAGTACATTTAAGATAAAGGTGATGGAAGGTTTTTTAATTGCAGCACCGTGCGTTATAAATTCCCCCCCTCTCCCCCCCTCCCCCCGCGCGCTGGGGGCTGCGCCGGGAGGGAGAATCGCAGCTTCATACCGCCATTTCATATCTCCCGTGTGAAGAGGAGGCAATGCCATCTGACATGAAAAGGCGCGACACAAATGAATGGCGGTTTTTGAAAGGGCTAAAAAAAAAAAGCAATTTGGGATTCGCAGGTCTGCGCATGGCGGTTTTCAAATCGGCTTAATTTTAAGGCTTTTTTTTTTTTTTTATATTTGCCAACAGATGAAGAGTTTAATTGTCAGGAAAAAGGGGGCTGATGAGACCGCCAAGGGGCACCGCCATCAAAAGGAAAATTTCCTGCGAAATTTCTAAGGCTGCGTTTAAAAAAAAAACGTTGTTTCAACAGATTTCTGCATTGGCAGAGATAAGGGCTGATCCTAATTAAATGGCGCTTCGCATTGGAGGAAATGTGACTGGCATGGAACCAGGTCGGGCACGTAATCCTCGCATCATCTGAAGGCATTTGTTAACATTTTATTTTAGTGTCGCCAGACTTGCGGACGGTTTCCAGTTCATACAGAATTTTGGACGGGAGATTGTTCCGTCGGCTTTGATGGACCACAGACTCGTTATCTTTAGGTAATTAAATGCCTTTAACAAAAGGATCTGTAGCTTATAGATCTTTTTTTTTTTTTAAGGTAATGGCGGTCAAACACTATATTGTCAAAAGTATTGGGACGCCCCTTCCTTTACACGCACATGAACTTTAATGGCATCCCAGGTTGTGAAGGAGGTCGATGTTGTGGTTGTGGCTCCTGTAAGCCACAACCAGCCTCACCAGCACCCATCAAATGCAGCCTCACCAGCGCCCATCAAATGCAGCCTCACCAGCGCCCATCAAATGCAGCCTCACCAGCGCCCATCAAATGCAGCCTCACCAGCGTCCATCAAATGCAACCTCACCAGCGCCCATCAAATGTAGGCTCACCAGCGCCCATCAAATGCAACCTCACCAGTGCCCATCAAATGCAGCCTACCAGCGCCCATCAAATGCAGCCTCACCAGCGCCCATCAAATGCAGCCTCACCAGAGCCCATCAAATGCAGCCTCACCAACGCCCATCAAATGCAGTCTCACCAGAGCCCATCAAATGCAGCCTCACCAGCGCCCATCAAATGCAGCCTCACCAGCGCCCACCAAATGTAGCCTCACCAGTGCCCATCAATTGCAGCCTCACCAGCGCCCATCAAATGCAGCCTCACCAGCGCCCATCAAATGCAGCCTCACCAGAGCCCATCAAATGCAGTCTCACCAGCGCCCATCAAATGCAAGCTCACCAGCGCCCATCAAATGCAGCCTCACCAGCACCCATCAAATGCAGCCTCACCAGAGCCCATCAAATGCAGCCTCACCAGCGCCCATCAAATGCAGCCTCACCAGCGCCCATCAAATGCAGCCTCACCAGCGCCCATCAAATGCAGCCTCACCAGCGCCCATCAAATGCAGTCTCACCAGCGCCCATCAAATGCAGCCCCATCAGCGCCCATCAATAAATGTTTGCTTGCTTCCATTCATTTGGGAGTCAGGACACAGACACAGTCCACCACCGCTGTGCCTCTGACATTATGTGCGAATGGAGCGGCGGCTGCCTGCTGATGCTGAGACTTAGTTGCTTGCTGCAGACAGAAGACAGTAGGAACCCCAGTGGCCGGGTGCCCCTAGGTAGCAGGGGGGCGGCTGCCTAGTTTGCCTAGTGGTAGCACCGGCCCTGTGTCCTGCGTTCACAATGCAGCAGGACAGCTGTTCAAACCCAAAAGCTAGTAGAGACCACTGTAGTAGGAGTGCCTACTTCAGGGATTTCCATCACCTACAGGGATCCCACGGGTATCCAAGTTGGATCAGTGGAAAAACTATCCATACCTGGAATCCTTCTTTAACATTGGCTTAATTGGGGGGGGGGGGGGGGGGTTATATTAAAGTTTAGGGTTTGGGCCTGCTTTAATAAAATTTGGTACTAGCAGAACTTTCCTCGTACATCACTTTATGACTTTGAATTTTGTTGTTATTCAGTTCCACCTAAAATGACAACGTTTCTACATCAGACACCAGAATCTGGACACAATGGCCCGGATTCACATACAGCGGCGCATATTTATGCCGCCGTAGCATATCTCCTTTACGCTACGCTGACACAGCGCAGAGAGGCAAGCACTGAATTCACAAAGCACTTCCTCCCAAATCTGCGCTGGGTTTCTCAGGCGTAAGTCAGCATAAGTGGAAGTGGGCGTGAGCCATGCCAATGAAGCGTGACCCCATGCAAATAATGGGCCGAGCGCCAGACAGATACGTATCACGAACAGCGCATGCGCCGTCCCGTGGACGCATCTCAGTGCGCATGCTTAGAATCACGTCGGAACTACTCCCTAAGATACGTCGGATCACTGCCTGTGGCGTGAACGTAACCTACGCCTAGTCATATTCACGTCCTACGTAAAATACGTCGGCTTGTCTTCCCTTTGCATGGATGCTGCTGAGTTACACCTCCTTTATGGGGCATAACTTTACGCCGGACGTATGCCTTTACGCGCACTGCGTCGGACAGACGGACGTTCGTGAATCGGCGTATCTCCCTCATTTGCATATGTGAATAGAAAATCAATGGAAGCGCCAAATACGTCCAGCGTAAATATGCGCCCACGATACGCTGGCGTAGGAAAGTTACGTCGGTTGGATGAAGCCTATTTTCAGGCGTATCTTAGTTTCTGAGTCCGGCGCATAGATACGAAGGCGCATATTTACACTTACGCGGTGTATCTCGAGAATCCGGGCCAATAATGGCCCAGATTCAAGTAGAATTGCGCGATATTTGAGGGGGAGCAGGGCAACGATTTTGCCCTGCGCCCCCGCAAATATTTTGCGCTGCCCTCGATTCACGGAGCAGTAGCTCGGTGAATTGCGAGGGCGCGCCGGCAAATTTGCCAGGCGTAAGCGTTCGCAAGTTAAATGAGCGTACAGCGCATGCTCCGTCGGGAAACCTTCCCGACGTGCATTGCGGCAAATGACGTCGCAAGGACGTCATTTGCTTCTAAGTGAACGTGAATGGCGTCCAGCGCCATTCACGTTTCACTTACTCAAACGCCGTGAAATTAAAATTTCACGGCGCGGGAAGGCCGGCTATACTTTAGCATTGGCTGCCCCTACTATTAGAAAGGGCAGCCTTGCGCTAAAAGTAGCCGTACGGAAACTCCGTACCTGGCTTGCGCGGGGCCCGCGCAAGTTTGTGAATCAGTGGTAGTATGCAATTTGCATACTACACGCTGATACACAATGGGAGCGCCCCCTAGCGGCCCCCGCAAGAATGCAGTCTAAAATCTGCGAGGCATAAGAGCCTTATGCCGCGCAGATTTTAGCCTGCAGTCGGTGTAACGAGGTTCCTGAATCGGGAGCACTCGTTACACCGGAGCAAGTAAGCACTTGCGCTGCGTAACCTATGGTTGCGCGGGCGCAAGTGCTTCTTGAATCTGGGCCAATGTGTTTTCATAGCAGACATTCCCCCCCCCCCCCCCCGGTATCAGTCTCCCTATTATAGAGTAAAGAAGGTCTCTGACTCGTATATAAAATGGTGGAAGACGTGATTAATAAGGTCTCTGTGCGGAGGAACATAAAACTGTCCCTTCTCCATCCTCTCTTTTCCTCGCTGTGTGATTAACCTTTCCATGTACTTGTTCCAGATAAAGATATTTTATGTGTCCTCGGCTCCTGGCCGGGTTGGATTAAGTCTTATCTGAGCTACAAGATACAAGCTGAGGACAACGTTTTTTATTTTTCCTTGTTCTTATCTACAAGACGAGAGTGGATTCATCGAAACATGACCACCAGGTACGAGGATTCCAACGGCACGGGCCGCCTACAACGCTAACCTTCAACCAACATCATTATTTATATTGGGGTAGATTCAGTAAGCAATTGCGTCTGCGTATCCATAGATACGCAGCGCAATTGCTTTGTTGCGCCGGATTTACGGAGGCGTAGCGAAAAAACGGTACGCTGCGCCTCCGTAGTAGTGCGCGCCCCTACCTGAATCCACCCCATTGCTTTTTATTTCATTTACCATATTCTGCAACATTTGAAAATCTAGGAAAACGGGAAACTTTGTAGGCAAGAGACTAGAATTATGCAATAGGAACCCCCCCCCCCCAAAAAAAGGAGAGGGTCCGTAACACAAGATTTCAATTTATTTTGAAGTATTATTATATCGTTTTTAGCAAGCAACCTAAAAAGACAGCAATGCCCTATTCCTTGCACGCTATTGGCCAGTGGTAGATTCCTAGAACTGGCCTCTATGTAGTCTAGTCTGTCTATGTAGCACTACCCCCTTAGGCCCCTTTCACACTGGGGCGGGGGCAGGCCCGAATTTACTCCCTTTGCCGCCCCAAGGCCGGGTCCTTCAATGCCGTCCCCTGCTCCTCCCCTTCTCTATACACAATACAGGCCCCTTTCACTCTATGCTTCTCCCTAACACTATAGTCAATGCCAAGCTCCTCCCCTTTACACCCATAAATGATGTTATTGGTCTCTCTTTAAGCTCCTCCCATAAGCATAAATCTGTCCCTAACTTCCAAGCCCCTCTCCGATCATTATAGTGAATGACAAGCTCCTCCTCTGACTCTAGAACCCTCCCCTATATTAAAGAGGAGTTCCACCTAAAAATGGAACTTCCTCTTATCCCACTCCTCGCCCCCTTACATGCCACATTTGGCATGTAATTTTTTTGGGGGGGGAGTGGGGGCTTCAGGAGAAGGGGACTTCCTGTCCCACTTCCTCCTTCTGCCGAGGGGTTGGAAAGGCGATTAGCTTAATTGCCTTTTCACAGCCCCTCCCTGTAGGCGAGCGCCTGTCCAATCGAACGGCGCCGCGCCGCTCGCGCATGCGCACTGCCGATCGCGCATGCGCAGTGGGTGCCTGGCCGTGAACCCGAAAGCTGTCACTGCCGGGTGCCCACACTAGGAATGAAGACGCCGGCGAGGGGGGGCGAGGAGCGGAGCCCCGGCCGGCGCGCCGCTGGAGCAGGTAAGTGTCAGTTTATTAAAAGCCAGCAGCTACACTTTTTGTAGCTGCTGACTTTTAATAAACTTAAAAAAAGGGTGGAAAACCCCTTTAACACCCATATTGCAGGCTATTTCTCCCACACTAGTTCCCTCCCATAAATTCCGAGCGGCCCCTCCTCCAAGCCCCGCCTCCTCTTGCTCTCCAGGACACCACCTGCTGCAGACACTCAATGATTTTGTTCATATAATCATCTCCTGACACTTGTACGGAGCGAACGGGAAGTCCACGGGGATGCCGGCCACTTAAATCTGAGGCATGTCCGCTCCTCACCCCCCTCCCCCCCCCCGCGCGGGTCGCTGCTCACCTCAGCTTCACAACTCCTGCCAGTACGTCATGACGTCAGCGGGACACCCACGTCCCGTCCACTAGTGACGTCACGCTCTCCACCTTCCTGGTAGAAACCGAGGAAAGCGGCAGGGCGGATGGTATGAAAGCGGGCGTGACCGTTCGGGGGGGGACACAAAATCGGGTGCTAAGGAGCAGCCAGGCAAAGAGGTGCCGCTGCGCCGCTTCTGCACTCACTGCCGCCCCGAGGCCTGGCCTCGGTGGCCTTGTCTGGAATCCGGCCCTGGGTGGGGGCAGCGTCGGCGCGCCGTCACTGGTCCCCGCTCTCACCTGGGATCAGTGTGTTTCCCAGAAGACAGCGGGGGGGGGAGGTGACATGAAGGGGTGTGACTGCCGCGGGAGTCGATACCCGGAAGTGGTGCAAATACCTTAGACAGGTATCTGCACCCCCCTCCCCCCTGAAAGGTGCCAAATGTGACACCGGAGGGGGGAGGGCTACAAAAAGTGGAAGTTCCATTTTTGGGTGGAACTCCACTTTAATAATAATTCAAATATGCGTTGATTTTTTTTCCCCCTATCCAGCACCTATCGTTATTCTTCGTTGTTGCTGCAGTCTGATGGGTTTTTTCCTTGGCTAAAATGTCCCATCGTGCTACGAACCGTCATCACAAAATACCATACCCCCCCCCCCCCCCCCCGTTTTATGTTCTTGCCAAAAAATAGGTTTTCTTATAAGGAGACTGCCCCAGCGTGGCATAATGACCGTGGCGTGAAATCGAACGACCCAGTGCGGACAGAAGGAAAGATGCCAACAGATGAGATGTGTTTTCAGGGCTCATCTGTTATGGTGCCAGGCTGGTGTGCTGGTAGCCGGATTAACAGATGGCGTACACTGGTACCCGCGCCTGTCTCCATTTCACAAATCACCGCCAACATCTGGTGGCATCTCCCCTCACATTAAGCAGATGAAAGATCAAATGTAGCGTCAGCTCGGGGGGGGGGGGGGACAAAGGACATCTCGAAACAAATAGAAGATCTGGAGTTATTTCACCCGGATGCGCCGCAAGAACACAGCGCCAGCCAGCGCGAAATCACACATGCATGGCCAACGAATGGCCTTGATGTAAATCCAATCGATCAAATATCATAGAAGCTTTAACATGTTCTTGTCATTTCAAAAAGTAATTTTCATTCTCTTTATATCTGCAGCTTTCATTAAAATAATCCCTGGTGATCCTGTGATGGAGGTCCTGGTTCAGGCACTTCCTGACAACGCACTGGTTCTTATTTCCAGTTGAGCTCTTGCGTTTTTAGCCTGTCATGTGGGCTTTTGGAGACTACAAGTTGCTGCAAAACAGTTGGGCAAACAAACTGAAAAAAAAAACATAAATTGCAGCCACTGTGCCATCAAACGCAGCCACTGTGCCATCAAACGCAGCCACTGTGCCCATCAAACGCAGCCACTGTGCCCATCAAACGCAGCCACTGTGCCATCAAACGCAGCCACTGTGCCATCAAACGCAGTCACTGTGCCCATCAAACGCAGCCACTGTGCCATCAAACGCAGCCACTGTGCCATCAAACGCAGCCACTGTGCCCATCAACCGTAGCCACTGTGCCATCAAATGCAGCCACTGTGCCCATCAAACGCAGCCACTGTGCCATCAAACGCAGCCACTGTGCCATCAAACGCAGCCACTGTGCCCATCAACCGTAGCCACTGTGCCATCAAATGCAGCCACTGTGCCCATCAAACGCAGCCACTGTGCCATCAAATGCAGCCACTGTGCCCATCAAACGCAGCCACTGTGCCATCAAACGCAGCCACTGTGCCCATCAAACGCAGCCACTGTGCCCATCAAACGTAGCCACTGTGTTAAGACGGGGGTTGCCATCCGGGCCCCTGGGGACCTCTGGGCCCTTTAAAAAAAAATATATATATATATATATATAAAAAAATATATATACATTTAAAAAAAAAAAATATTAAAAAAGGGGGACCTCCGGGCCCCTTACGAAGGAATAAAAAGGGGGTTGCCATCTGGGCCCCTGGGGACATCTGGGGACCTCCGCGCCCCTTACAGGTGTACTGCCTGTACCCCCCTGATGGCGGTCCTGTGTAGAGCTACTGACAGGTTCACTTTAAGGCACCTGGAAAAGAAAATGGAGGATAGTTTAGGAAGTGACTTGGAAGTTTGGAAATATTGGGCCAGATTCTCAAAGAGATACGACGGCGTATCTCCTGATACACCGTTGTATCTCTGAGTTGTGTCGGTCGTATCTATGCGCCTGATTCATAGAATCAGTTACGCATAGATTTCCCTAAGATCCGACAGGTGTAACTGTGTTACACTGTCGCATCTTAGGCTGCAATTCCCGGCCGGCCGCTAGGTGGCGTTTCGCTTTATTTACGCGACGATTATGCAAATGAGGAGATACGCCAATTCCGAAAAGGAACGCCTGGCGCTTTTTTTTTTACGTCGTTTGCGTTCGGCTTTTTCCCGGCGTATAGTTACCCCTGCTTCTATGAGGCGCAGCCAATGTTAAGTATGACCGTCGTTCCCGCGGCGAATTTTGAAATTTTACATCGTTTGCGTACGTCGATTCTCAAAAGCGCTGGACGCAAGTTACGCTCACGCCGAAACCAATGACGTCATAGCGACGTCATTGGAAGCAATGCACACTGGGAAAATTCGCGGACGGCGCATGCGCATTTAAATCGGCGCGGGGACTCACCTGATTTAAATACTACACTCCCCCTAGCCGCGGAATTTGAATTCCGCCGGGGGATTTATGATCCGCCGCCGCAAGTTTGGAGGTAAGTGTTTTGTGAATTACCCACTTGCCTCTAAAACTTGCGGCGGCGGATCTTAAATCAGATAGGTTACGCGGATCTAAAGGTCCGCTGATCTATCTGAATCTGGCCCTATATCTCTTCAATAATTAGGTGAAAAATATCTATAGATCAAAATTACACTGAGCAAAAAAAAAAGCTTCCTTTCATCCTTCACCCAAAAAAGGCCTTTTCAAGAAGTCACATGTATGGGGACTTTAAAGCTGCGGACGATCTTCTGCGTTTTTTTACGATGATTTTGTTCCTCTAAGAAGAAGACTTTTGGGGCAGGTGAAAGACATCAAATCAATGAGATCCTCAGAAGCGACTAATGACTGCGCTAATGACTGTGAAGACAAAAATCTGAAAGCAGCAAAGTCCTGGATTTACCGCCATCAAGGGGCAAAGGGCCAACGCTTTCATTTCGGATCCTTTGTGTGATCCGCTCGAGTGCTGACAGCGGCTTTCGGGGCCTTTCGCTTGTCAAGTGCTGGAATTAACAATTACATCTCAGCTTCTGAATTGCGCAGCCCTTCCTCTTGGACGGGAACCGGCGGCGCTCAGGAAGTCTTCTGCTGATTTCTGGCCTTGGGCACCCGGCGAGGACATCTGCAGATCATCATTTCGAGACCAGCAGACCTGAGCGGATCCAAGCGCCGACAGCTGCGCCTGGCAGGAGATGGAGCGACGACCCCCCTTCCAAGTGTCATGGCCGAGGTCCCCGGCAAGGTGCGAGCCCTTGTAGAATTACACGAAGCGTCAAGACAATTTGTCGGCTCTGACTGCTCCCGTTAAGTGGTGCAATCTCAGGTTTGCATGGAAAGGCATCAATAATTCATAATGCTGAGACATCAGACGGGTTTCTACTCTGCAGCTCCAATGTCAATCATAAAGTCCGTCCGAGTGTCTGGGGCTGCTGTCTCTGCTCCTAATGAGAAATATTCTAATTGCCTAATGATAATCTCTGTAATTAGAGACATTGGGCCATATTCTCAAAAGAGTTACGACGGAGTATCTCAGGAAACTCCGTCGTATCTCTCTTTTTTGGCCCGCGTATCTATGCAAGTGATTCCTAGAATCATTTTCGCATAGATACGCTGTAGATCCGACAGGTGTAAGTCACTTACACTGTCGGATCTTAAATGTAATTCGCCACCGGACGCTAGGTGGCGTTTACGTCCAGGTCTCATTTGTTTATGCAAATGAGCCTGATACGCTGATTCACGAACAAAATCGCGTCGCGTAACCGTCGCTTACGTCTTTTGCGTAAGGTTACCCCTGCTATATGAGGGGTAACCTTACGCCAGTCCGCCGTATGCCATGTTAAGTATGGCGTCGGATCCGCGTCATCTTTTCTCGTCGGGTACGTCGTTTTCCTAAGTCGTTCTTGAATACGACTTTACATCAATGATGCACACGTAGGCGTCATTGACGTTTTCCGCCGAGAACTGGAGCATGCGCACTGGGCTATTTTTAGCCCGGCGCATGCGCAGTTCGATCGGAATGGGGGCGCGCTTAATTTAAATATAAGCCGCCGCCTTTGAAATACGCGGGGATACGCCGGGCCTTTTACACTACGCCTCCGCAAACTACGGAGCAAGTGCTTGAGGAATATGGCACTTGCTCCAGTAAGTTGGGGCGGCGTAGTGTAAATGGCTTACGCTATGGTCGCGGGAAAACTAGGAGAATCTGGCCCACTCAAACTCAAAAGCGCTTTCACCTAAAGTGAAATTCAGGGAAGGATGCTTTTTTGCAAACTTGCATTTGGCCAGCTTGGCTCGGAGCAAGGTCTGATCTGGGGGGCGCATAATGTGAACACCCAGAGCCGAACTTACCATTGGGCTTGACTGGGCTCAAGCCCATGGGCCTAACACAGTAGGTTATTTCAAACAGCTTGGCACACATTAATTCAGACAGCATGGCACACAATAGGTTAATTCAGCCAGTGTGGCACACATTAGTTCATGCAGCTAGGGTGGCACAGAGTGGGTTAATTCAGCCGCTGTGGCACACCTTAATTCAGCCAGCGTGGCACACATTAATTCAGCCAGTGGCACACATTTATTCAGACAGCATGGCACACATTAATTCAGCCAGCGTGGCACACAGTAGGTAAATTCAGCCAGCATGGTACACATTAATTCAGCCAGTGGCACACATTTATTCAGACAGCATGGCACACATTAATTCAGCCAGTGTGGCACACATTAGTTGATGCAGCTAAAATGGGTTAATTTCACCAGCTTGATATTCAGTGGGTTAAATCAGCCGGCATGGCACACATTAGTTCATGCCGGGGGCACACAATGGGTTAATGCAGCACTTGCGGCACACATTAATTCAGGCAGCGTGGCACACAATAGGTTAATTCAGCCAGTGTGGCACACATTAGTTCATGCAGCTAGGGTGGCACAGAGTGGGTTAATTCAGCCGCTGTGGCACACCTTAATTCAGCCAGCGTGGCACACATTAATTCAGCCAGTGGCACACATTTATTCAGACAGCATGGCACACATTAATTCAGCCAGCGTGGCACACAGTAGGTAAATTCAGCCAGCATGGCACACATTAATTCAGCCAGTGGCACACATTTATTCAGACAGCATGGCACACATTAATTCAGCCAGTGTGGCACACATTAGTTGATGCAGCTAAAATGGGTTAATTTCACCAGCTTGATATTCAGTGGGTTAAATCAGCCGGCATGGCACACATTAGTTCATGCCGGGGGCACACAATGGGTTAATGCAGCACTTGCGGCACACATTAATTCAGGCAGCGTGGCACACAATAGGTTAATTCAGCCAGTGTGGCACACATTAGTTCATGCAGCTAGGGTGGCACAGAGTGGGTTAATTCAGCCGCTGTGGCACACCTTAATTCAGCCAGCGTGGCACACATTAATTCAGCCAGTGGCACACATTTATTCAGACAGCATGGCACACATTAATTCAGCCAGCGTGGCACACAGTAGGTAAATTCAGCCAGCATGGCACACATTAATTCAGCCAGTGGCACACATTTATTCAGACAGCATGGCACACATTAATTCAGCCAGTGTGGCACACATTAGTTGATGCAGCTAAAATGGGTTAATTTCACCAGCTTGATATTCAGTGGGTTAAATCAGCCGGCATGGCACACATTAGTTCATGCCGGGGGCACACAATGGGTTAATGCAGCACTTGCGGCACACATTAATTCAGGCAGCGTGGCACACAGTAGTTGATTCAGCTAAAATGGCACATGGTGGGTTAATTCCACCAGCATGATACACAGTGGGTTAATGCAGACACACATTAGTTCATGCAGCTAGGGTGGCACCCAATGGGTTAATTCAGCCGGCGTGGCACACATTAATTCATACAGCGTGGCACACAGTAGGTTAATTCAAACAGTGTGGCACACATTAATTCAGACAGTGTGGCACACATTAGTTTGTGCAGCTAGGGTGGCACACAGTGGGTTAATTCAGCCAGCATGGCACACAATAATTCAGACAGCGTGGCACACAGTAGGTTAATTCAGACAGCATGGCACACATCAGTTCATGCAGCTAGGGTGGCACACAGTGGGTTAATTCAGCCAGCATGGCACACAATAATTCAGACAGCGTGGCACACAGTAGGTTAATTCAGACAGCATGGCACACATCAGTTCATGGAGCTAGGGTGACACACAGTGGGTAAATTCAGCCAGCATGGCACACATTAATTCAGCCAGCATGGCACACAGTAGGTTAATTCAGCCAGCATGGCACACATTAGTTGATGCAGCTAAAATGGTACACAGTGGGTAAATGCAGCCAGGGTGGCACATTGTGGGTTATTTTCACCAGCGTGATACACAGTGGGTTAATGCAGCCAGCTTGGCACATATTAGTTCATGCAGTTAAGGTGGCACCCAATGGGTTAATTCAGCCGGCGTGGCACACATTAATTCATACAGCGTGGCACACAGTAGGTTAATTCAAACAGCGTGGCACACGTTAATTCAGACAGCATGGCACACAATAGGTTAATTCAGCCAGCGTGGCACACATCAGTTCATGCAGCTAGGGTGGCACACAGTAGGTTAATTCAAATAGCGTGGCACACATTAATTCAGACAGCATGGCACACAATAGGTTAATTCAGCCAGCATGGCACACATCAGTTCATGCAGCTAGGGTGGCACACAGTGAGTTAATTCAGCCAGCGTGGCACACCTTAATTCAGCCAGCGTGGCTGAATTAGTTCAGACAGCGTGGCACACATTAGTTGATGCAGCTAAAATGGTACACAGTGTGTTAATGCAGCCAGCGTGGCACATGGTGGGTTCATGCAGCCAATGTGGTACGCAATAGTTATTGCAGCCAGCATGGCACACGGTGGGTTAGCACAGCCTGCGTGGTTGGGTGTGTGAAGTCAGATTTGCTGTGCCAACCTAGACCTGGCTCCTTTTAGGAAATCCCTTGCTACAAGTAACATGATTGCTGGAAGAAGCGCGGATCGTTTATTTGTATCCAGGACTTCGCCGCGAGTCTAGAAATTCTTCGATAACAATCCCTCCATTGTGACAATATTTGCTGACTGGCATGTGAGTGCCGCCAGGAATAGGGAGAGCGGAGGGATGAATGACGGAGAGAAGGACAGAGAGTTAGAGGGAGAGAGTAGTTTATATATATCCACACCGCTGAGATCTCTGCACTGGCATGGGCATGACGAGGGGCTCCCACCATCCCCCCAGATGGAACTGTCATTTGTCATTTTATTATGGAAGTGTGGCATAGAGAGGGTTAATGCAGCCAGCGTGGCATGCCGCGGGTTGATCCTGCCACTCTGGCACACAATGAGTAAAGGCACATGGTGGTTTTATTCAAGTAGCGTAAAATAATGTTAACTCAGTAATTAACACAAGGGGTTAATGCTGCCAGTGTGGCACACAATAGGCTAGTATGGCACGAAGTGGATTAACGCAGCCAGTTTGATACATAGAAGGTTATTTCAGGCAGCGGGACTTGCAGTGTGGTATACGAAGGGTTATTCCGGTACACAGTGGAACAATGCAGCCGCTGTAATAGACAATGGGTTGATTCAGCCGCTGTGGCACCCAGTGGGTTAACTGGGCCAGAGTGGCACACAGTAGTCAATAGGGCCAGTGTGGTACCCAATGGGTTCATGCAGCCAGACAATAAGTCATTGCAGGCAGCATGGCATACAATGAGTCATTGCAGGCAGCGTGGCATACCATGGGTCACTGCAGGCAGTGTGGCACACAGTGAGTCATTCCAGGCAGCGTGGCACACAATGGGTCATTGCAGGCAGGATGGCATGCAATGCAGGCAGGATGGCATACAATGGGTCATTGCAGGCAGGATGGCATACAATGGGACACTGCAGGCAGCATGGCATACAATGAGTCATTGCAGGCAGCGTGGCACACAATGGGTCACTGCAGGCAGCGTGGCATACGAGTCATTGCAGGCAGCGTGGCACACAATAGGTCATTTACAGACAGCATGGCATACAATGGGTCATTGCAGGTAGTGACACACAATGGGCCATTGCAGGCAGGATGGCATACAATGCAGGCAGGATGGCATACCATGGGTCATTGCAGGCAGCATGGCACACAATGGGTCATTGCAGGTAGTGACACACAATGGGTCATTGCAGGCAGGATGGCATACAATGGGTCACTGCAGGCAGAGTGGCACACAATTTGTCATTGCAGGCAGAGTGGCACACAATGGGTCATTGCAGGCAGAGTGGCACACAATGGGTCGTTGCAGGCAGAGTGGCACATAATGAGTGATTGCAGGCAGCATGGCACACAATGGGTCATTACAGGTAGAGTGGCACACCATGGGTCTTTGCAGGCGGAGTGACACACAATGGGTCGTTGCAGGCAGAGTGGCACATAATGAGTGATTGCAGGCAGCATGGCACACAATGGGACATTACAGGTAGAGTGGCACACCATGGGTCTTTGCAGGCAGAGTGGCACACAATGGGTCATTGCAGGCAGAGTGGCACACAATGGGTCATTGCATGCAGAGTGGCACACAATGGGTCATTGCAGGCAGAGTGGCACACAATGGGTCATTGCAGGCAGAGTGGCACACAATGGGTCATTGCAGGCAGAGTGGCACACAATGGGTCGTTGCAGGCAGAGTGGCACATAATGAGTGATTGCAGGCAGCATGGCACACGATGGGACATTACAGGTAGAGTGGCACACCATGGGTCTTTGCAGGCAGAGTGGCACACAATGGGTCATTGCAGGCAGAGTGGCACACAATGGGTCATTGCATGCAGAGTGGCACACAATGGGTCGTTGCAGGCAGAATGGCACACAATGGGTCTTTGCGGGCAGAGTGGCACACAATGGGTCATTGCAGGCAGAGTGGCACACAATGGGTCGTTGCAGGCAGAGTGGCACATAATGAGTGATTGCAGGCAGCATGGCACACAATGGGACATTACAGGTAGAGTGGCACACCATGGGTCATTGCAGGCAGAGTGGCACACAATGGGTCTTTGCAGGCAGAGTGGCACACAATGGGTCATTGCAGGCAGAGTGGCACACAATGGGTCTTTGCAGGCAGAGTGGCACACAATGGGTCATTGCAGGCAGAGTGGCACACAATGGGTTACTAGCACAAATGTAATATATTTCAGGTTTCTGTGATTCTCCAGCTGTGAGCTCTCCTGACTGTCACCCGTCGCTCCTCCCGGTCTATTAGCGGTTTCCTGCGTCTCTGGCATCTCTCGGCGGTGTATGATCACGCTGAGAGTCCTCGGATGGCGCTCAGGATCGCTATGACTCGGCACACCTGCGCCTGGCGGGACATCACTTGCTGCCTGCTGGTTCCTGATTGCCGCCTCAGCTGTGTACTGCGCTCCTCCGCCCGCTGCCAGCACTCCGCTCTGCATCACACGCACCAAGGTCACCCCTGTCCAGGTGCATCACAGGGGCCCCTTCCGTAACACCACCTGGGGCCCCTGGTAAGGAGTGCAGAGACCGGGGCCCATCACAGAAGTGGACATTCCAATCGTTTTATTTTCCAGGAATATCAGTCCTGACAGCCGTGTCTATTCACCGAGCCGCTCTGCACAAGTTCTGCCAAAACCCAATAATACAAAATAAAATATAAAATCTTCTGAAAATTCCAAACGCTACACGCAATAAAAAGATTACTATCCCTGAGAACCAATCACAGCTTGACGTGAAGGATGACAAAAACATAAAAATAAATGTTCCAATGTAAAAGGTGTAAGTTTATGGATTTGATTTGGTACCTCAAAGACGGCCAGCTGTGCTTAGGGGTCCCACGTGTCCCGGATTGTCCCGCAATTCACATTTATGTCCCGTGTCCCGGGCACCTTCATTCCAATACAGTGTCCCGGAAAAGAAATGAGAACACACAGCCACCCTAATAGACAATTGCTAAACTGGTTGCTAGGGTCGCCCGCCTGGCGTCTAGCAACCAGTGACGTCACAATCGCAGAGTCTCAGAGTGAGGCCAAGAGGAGCAAGGCCTTTACCCAGTGCTGCCCTGCTCTCCCAGTCCACCCACCTCCTCTCCTTCTCCGACCGCGGCAGCGGCAGCACCTCCTGACTCCTCCGGGCTTCAGTGACCTCCCGGCAGGTGGCGGCATTCTGTAGTGCTGGCTGACTTAGATCCACGGTTTGACTGCCCGTCCCGACTCCCACAGCGCATTGCCCGACTTCTCCTCCTCCCACCCGCGGCCCGAGCTACCCGACTGCCTGAGGAGGGCCCCCCCCCCCCAGCCTGGACCAGGGAAAAAAGACTGGCGCTCAACCGCCCACCACACCAGACCAGTCCAGATTAGCAGGTGAGCAAATGGAACCTGATTGGAGCAGGTCAGGTGACAAGTTGGGGCACTGGGGCTGGGGACAGTACGGTAATAAATGAGGCCGACAAAGTGGGGCCCTGCTCTGGGGGGCAATAAAAAATGAAGCTGACAAGTGGGGGGGGAAATAAAAATGAAGCTGACAAGTGGGGGCAATAAAAAATATATATGTAAAAAATGTATACCACCTGTCTAAACTGGCAACCGTGGGGGCGCCCAGCGCCCAGCGCAGCGATCGGTGATGCGGGGTGTCAGTCTGAGACCCTGCATCTCCGATCTCGGTAAAGAGCCTCCCGCGAAGGCTCTTTACCACGTGATCAGCCGTGTCCAATCACGGCTGATCATGATGTAAACAGGAAGAGCCGTTGATAACTCTCCTGACAGGGGGGGGGGTCCGCGCTGATTGTTTATCAGCGCAGCCCCCCTCCCTCCTCGGATGCCCACACTGGACCACCAGGAAAGCCCACACTGGACCACAAGAGAAGGGCAGTAAAAAAAAGGGGCAGTAAAAATAAAAAGAGAATAGATGCCAATTAGTGCCCATGGGGCACTGACTGGCAACATGGGACTGGCACTGGGATAAACAAGTGATGCCCAGCAATGCCATCAGTGCAACCCCTCAGTGTCCATCAGGGCCAATCCATGCCCAGTGCCCACCTGTCAGTGCCCATTTGTGCCACCCATAAGTACCCATCAGTGCCACCCATAAGTGCCGCCCATGAGTGCCCATCAGTGTCGCCTATGAGTGCCCATCAGTGCCACCTATGAATGCCCATCAGTGCCGCCTATGAGTGCCCATCAGTGCCGCATACCAGCGCCGCCTCTCAGTGCCCATCAGTGCCACCTATTAGTGTCCAACAGTGCCGCCTCACCGCTGCCCATCAGTTCCGCCTCACTGGTGCCCTTCAGTGCCGCCTCATCGGTGACCCATCAGTGCCACCTCATCGGTGCCCATAATCGAAGTAGAAAACTTACTTATTTACCCCAAAAATTAACAGAAAAAAATAAAAACGTATTTTTTTTTACATTTTTTGGTCTTTTTTTAGTTGTTGCGCAAAACATAAAAATCGCAGAGGTGATCAAATACCACCAAAAGAAAGCTCTATTTGTTGGAACAAAATGATAAAAAAATAGTTTGGGTACAGTGTAGCATGACCGCGCAATTGTCATTCAAATTGCGACAGCGCTGAAACCTGAAAATTGGCTTGGGCAGGAAGGTGCGTAAGTGCCCCCCGGTATGGAAGGGGTTTAATATGTTCTATTTCTATTTCTAAACACCGACGGAAAGAAGTCCGATGGACTTTTTTCATCGGAAATTCCGATCGTGTGTACACGGCATTAGCCTGGTGTAAATATAACATTCAGTGTGTGCCGGCGGTGGGTCGGTCCCCTCCCCCGGTAATCCGGGTCGTAGTTAGGAAGTTTCATCTGAGCTCTGCAATCCGACTTTGAAGCCATCTGCTTAAAAAAAAAATACAAAAAAAAAAATCACCATCTCAAAATTACAAAAGCCGCCTTATCCAGAGACCCTCGGAGCCGTTTTGCCGCAGTTTTTCCCGACACTTTATCAATATTTCTAGAATTCAGGTTTTCCAATCATACATGGGGGGCTGGCTGGGAAACGGTAACGAGAATGGAACCCAAATTGCTTTTAGATTAGACTGGTGGCTATTTATGGGGTGTGTGACTTGGCCATCGAGATTGGAAAAAGAAATCTTAAACAAATACCTTCCGAGTTTAATTGCGCTGTAAAAACCGTTTCGGGAAAGACGGCGGGGAGCCACCGAACGCTCGGCAAAAAACAGGAGGATCATTTCAGAGGAGTGTGTTTCGAGGAAAAATTCAGATGAACTTTTTTTTTTCTACATTTTTTTGCATTTGTATTATTACCGGTTAATGAGTTTATATCCCTTTTGTATCGGCACCAAAAATAACAAAAGCAACGCAGGGCCCGCGGGGATTTCCCCCGCAACGGAACGGAACGTGGCTGCGGCTGCCGTGTGACTTTTTACAGCCCATTAATCTTGTACCGCCATGTTTTTTAATTCTTGGCAAGAACGTCTTTGGTTAAATGGGGGCGTGGACAACCTGCAGGCCTACAGCTGATGAAGAACCACAAGTCCCAGAGAAACGTGATTGTGCACATCATACCGTTGACTCTGTGGAGGGCCAAACGTTTAACCAATCAATCAATGATACATTTTAATCCCGGATGCCCCCGGGTGGAACATTTCATTACAAGGGCAATCAACCCCTTCCCGTCCTGATTGGTTTGCGCAAAAGTTATAGCGTCTACAAAATAGGGGATAGTTTTATGGCATTTTTATTAAGTGCTGGGGGGGGGATATCTGGGATGTAGAGGGGTCAGAGGGCTGGGAGGATATCTGGGGTGTAGAGGGGTCAGAGTGCTGGGGGGGATATCTGGGGTATAGAGGGGTCAGAGTGCTGGGGGGGATATCTGGGATGTAGAGGGGTCAGAGTGCTGGGGGATATCTGGGGTGTAGAGGGATCAGAGTGCTGGGGGGATATCTGGGGTGTAGAGGGGTCAGAGTGCTGGGGGGGATATCTGGGGTGTAGAGGGGTCAGAGTGCTGAGGGGGATATCTGGGGTGTAGAGGGGTCAGAGTGCTGGGGGGATATCTGGGGTGTAGAGGGGTCAGAGTGCTGGGGGGATATCTGGGGTGTAGAGGGGTCAGAGTGCTGGGGGGATATCTGGGGTGTAGAGGGGTCAGAGTGTTGGGGGGGGATATCTGGGGTGTAGAGGGGTCAGAGTGCTGGGGGGGATATCTGGGGTGTAGAGGGGTCAGAGTGCTGGGGGGATATCTGGGGTGTAGAGGGATCAGAGTGCTGGGGGATATCTAGGGTGTAGAGGGGTCAGAGTGCTGGGGGATATCTAGGGTGTAGAGAGGTCAGAGTGCTGGGGGGATATCTGGGGTGTAGAGGGGTCAGAGTGCTGGGGGTATATCTGGTGTGTAGAGGGGTCAGAGTGCTGGGGGGATATCTGGGGTGTAGAGAGGTCAGAGTGCTGGGAGGATATCTGGGGTGTAGAGGGGTCAGAGTGCTGGGGGGATATCTGGGGTGTAGAGAGGTCAGAGTGCTGGGGGATATCTGGGGTGTAGAGGGGTCAGAGTGCTGGGGGGATATCTGGGGTGTAGAAGGGTCAGAGTGCTGGGGGGATATCTGGGGTGTAGAGGGGTCAGAGTGCTGGGGGGATATCTGGGGTGTAGAGGGGTCAGAGTGCTGGGGGGATATCTGGGGTGTAGAGGGGTCAGAGTGCTGGGGGGGATATCTGGGGTGTAGAGGGGTCAGAGTGCTGGGGGGATATCTGGGGTGTAGAGGGGTCAGAGTGCTGGGGGGATATCTGGGGTGTAGAGGGGTCAGAGTGCTGGGGGGATATCTGGTGTGTAGAGGGGTCAGAGTGCTGGGGGGATATCTGGGGTGTAGAGGGGTCAGAGTGCTGGGGGATATCGGGGGTGTAGTGGGGTCAGAGTGCTGGGGGGGATATCTGGGGTGTAGAGGGGTCAGAGTGCTGGGGGGATATCTGGGGTGTAGAGGGGTCAGAGTGCTGGGGGGATATCTGGGGTGTAGAGGGGTCAGAGTGCTGGGGGGGATATCTGGGGTGTAGAGGGGTCAGAGTGCTGGGGGGATATCTGGGGTGTAGAGGGGTCAGAGTGCTGGGGGGATATCTGGGGTGTAGAGGGGTCAGAGTGCTGGGGGGATATCTGGGGTGTAGAGGGGTCAGAGTGCTGGGGGGATATCTGGGGTGTAGAGGGGTCAGAGTGCTGGGGGGGATATCTGGGGTGTAGAGGGGTCAGAGTGCTGGGGGGATATCTGGGGTATAGAGGGGTCAGAGTGCTGGGGGGATATCTGGGGTGTAGAGGGATCAGAGTGCTGGGGGGATATCTGGGGTGTAGAGGGGTCAGAGTGCTGGGGGGATATCTGGGGTGTAGAGGGGTCAGAGTGCTGGGGGGATATCTGGGGTGTAGAGGGATCAGAGTGCTGGGGGGATATCTGGGGTGTAGAGGGGTCAGAGTGCTGGGGGGATATCTGGGGTGTAGAGGGGTCAGAGTGCTGGGGGGATATCTGGGATGTAGAGGGGTCAGAGTGCTGGGGGGATATCTGGGGTGTAGAGGGGTCAGAGTGCTGGGGGGATATCTGGGGTGTAGAGGGGTCAGAGTGCTGGGGGGATATATGGGGTGTAGAGGGGTCAGAGTGCTGGGGGGATATCTGGGGTGTAGAGGGGTCAGAGTGATGGGGGATATCTGGGGTGTAGAGGGGTCAGAGTGCTGGGGGGATATCTGGGGTGTAGAGGGGTCAGAGTGCTGGGGGGATATCTGGGGTGTAGAGGGGTCAGAGTGCTGGGGGGATATCTGGGGTGTAGAGGGGTCAGAGTGCTGGGGGGATATCTGGGGTGTAGAGGGGTCAGAGTGCTGGGGGATATCTGGGGTGTAGAGGGGTCAGAGTGCTGGGGGGGTATCTGGGGCGTAGAGGGGTCAGAGTGCTGGGGGGGATATCTGGGGTGTAGAGAGGTCAGAGTGCTGGGGCCCATCAGTCTCTGGAGATCTGCCTTGACTTATACTCTCTTTTTGACAGGAGCTCCTGTTTCTCTTTTTGAAGCCGTTACCAAAATTGTGTTGGAAATGTCCAAAGTTCGCTCGCGCTCCGCCGCCTCTAGCCGATCGCCCCGTCCGGCAAGGTCAGCGCTTTGCGCAATTCATTTGCTCATCTGCTACACCGTTTTACAGAAGTGTGAATCATTAGCGAGCTGAATCCGGCACAATTTGGCAAGCGCCCGGCGCCAATTAAGCAGGCAGATTCCGTCGAAAACGCCTGGAAAATGTGCGTTGGAAGTTGGAAAGTTTTTTCCTGGAGAGGCGATATTTCGGCGGGGGAAAGGCGGAGAGCGCGGCACTCATCGTCGTACGAATCAGATGGAAAGGAGATAAAGTGTAAAAAAAAAAAAAACCCTCGCAGCTTATTCTTCAGTCTATTTTTCCGCATCGAAAAAAGGTGTTCTCGCGTAATTATAAATAATTAGTCTCGCTGGGATCAAAAAAAATAACATTTTATTACGATGGAAGACAAGCCGCACCTGCTGTGGCTGTTAGGCGCTATCAATCACTGCGCCGGTAACGGCGTCCCTCCGATAATAAAGCGCGCTTTGGGTTATACAAATATTCCTTCTCTAACTAATCTCATGTGGAATCTTCAAGGACGAAATATTTTTCTAGGAGGGGGGGAGAGTTTGTGGTTCGCAGCTCAAGGCCGAGGCGAAGAAGACGTTAGGAGAGCGCTGACGCCGCTGACCTCCTCCTGAAGAATGGCGGCTGCTTGTCCGTTATGGTGATCCTGACCTGAGACCAGTATGCCGGTTTCCGAGTTCTATTGCTTACCATTGGTCAGTGACTAAGAACTAGACATGTGTGTTTCGTTTTATTACGATTTGTTTTTCTGACCTTTACCTTAATGGCGGTGAGATCAGCACGTTTTAGATACTCACCCAATCAGCAAGTGATCCTCCTCTCTTCTGGCGGCGATGGGTCCCGTGACTCATCGAGAGGCTGGCAGCTATTCCAAGTTCAGTGTTTCTCAGCAGCACGTGCCTCCTACCGATGCGTTTCGTCATAAAGTGACGTCGTCCTGGGGCCTATTTAAACAGAGCCTGTGCTATGCGCCAGTGCTGCTTTGTCGACAGCATTCCCTGTGCATACCTGCAGACTGTTACTCTGCATCTGGCTACTGTTACTGACCCGGCTTGTTTTGACTACTCCTGAACTCCACCTTCACCGACCCTGGCCTGCCTCTGACCTCGCTTCTGCCTGTGCCCCTTGCTGCTGCTCCACTGATTTGTTACTGACTCTGCCTGCATCCTGACCCTGCTCCTGTCTACGCATCTGTACCTGATACCCCTCATAATGGGCACAGCGGTTGTGTACAGACCTGGGAACTCAGCACAGGGATGGTGGGAACTCCTCATAATGGGGCACAGCGGGTGTACAGACCCGGGAGCTCAGCACAGGGATGGTGGGGAACCCCTCATAATGGGCACAGTCGGTGTACAGACCTGAGAACTCAGCACAGGGATGGTGGGAACTCCTCATAATGGGCACAGCAGGTTTAGAGACCCGGGAACTCAGCACAGGGATGGTGGGAACCCCTCATAATGGGCACAGCGGGTCTACAGACCTGGGAACTCAGCACAGGGATGGTGGGAACCCCTCATAATGGGCACATCATGTCTACAGACCTGGGAACTCAGCACAGGGATGGTGGGAAACCCTCATAATGGGCACAGCGGGTGTACAGACCTGGAAACTCAGCACAGGGATGGTGGGAACCCCTCATAATGGGCACAGCAGGTGTACAGACCTGGGCAGGAGGAACGGTTCCCCCGGGCGCAATGGTTTACTGTAGGGAGGCGCATTGCGGGCGGTATTACTGTGGTTTCCCATTGATTTCAATAGGAAGGAGCGGTATAGGAGCGGTAAACACCCCGCTCCTATACTGCTCCAAAGATGCGGCTAGCAGGACTTTTGGAGCGGTCCTGTATAGGAATCAGGTAGGTCAGTGTAGGAATCAGGTAGGTCAGTGTAGTGGTCAGTATAGGAATCAGGTTGGTCAGTGTAGGTCAGTATAGGAATCAGGTTGGTCAGTGTAGTGGTCAGTATAGGAATCAGATTGGTCAGTGTAGTGGTCAGTATAGGAATCAGGTAGGTCAGTGTAGTGGTCCGTATAGGAATCAGGTAGGTCAGTGTAGTGGTCAGTATAGGAATCAGGTTGGTCAGTGTAGTGGTCAGTATAGGAATCAGGTAGGTCAGTATAGTGGTCCGCATAGGAATCAGGTAGGTCAGTGTAGTGGTCAGTATAGGAATCAGGTTGGTCAGTGTAGTGGTCAGTATAGGAATCAGGTAGGTCAGTGTAGTGGTCCGTATAGGAATCAGGTAGGTCAGTATAGTGGTCAGTATAGGAATCAGGTAGGTCCGTATAGGAATCAGGTAGGTCAGTGTAGTGGTCAGTATAGGAATCAGGTAGGTCAGTATAGTGGTCAGTATAGGAATCAGGTAGGTCAGTGTAGTGGTCCGTATAGGAATCAGGTAGGTCAGTATAGTGGTCAGTATAGGAATCAGGTAGGTCCGTATAGGAATCAGGTAGGTCAGTGTAGTGGTCAGTATAGGAATCAGGTAGGTCAGTATAGTGGTCAGTATAGGAATCAGGTAGGTCCATATAGGAATCAGGTAGGTCAGTGTAGTGGTCAGTATAGGAATCAGGTAGGTCAGTATAGTGGTCAGTATAGGAATCAGGTAGGTCCGTATAGGAATCAGGTAGGTCAGTGTAGTGGTCAGTATAGGAATCAGGTTGGTCAGTGTAGTGGTCAGTATAGGAATCAGGTAGGTCAGTATAGTGGTCAGTATAGGAATCAGGTAGGTCAGTATAGTGGTCAGTATAGGAATCAGGTAGGTCCGTATAGGAATCAGGTAGGTCAGTGTAGTGGTCAGTATAGGAATCAGGTAGGTCAGTATAGTGGTCAGTATAGGAATCAGGTAGGTCCGTATAGGAATCAGGTAGGTCAGTGTAGTGGTCAGTATAGGAATCAGGTAGGTCAGTATAGTGGTCAGTATAGGAATCAGGTAGGTCCGTATAGGAATCAGGTAGGTCAGTGTAGTGGTCAGTATAGGAATCAGGTTGGTCAGTGTAGTGGTCAGTATAGGAATCAGGTAGGTCAGTATAGTGGTCAGTATAGGAATCAGGTAGGTCAGTATAGTGGTCAGTATAGGAATCAGGTAGGTCCGTATAGGAATCAGGTAGGTCAGTGTAGTGGTCAGTATAGGAATCAGGTAGGTCAGTTTAGTGGTCAGTATAGGAATCAGGTAGGTCAGTGTAGTGGTCAGTATAGGAATCAGGTAGGTCAGTATAGTGGTCAGTATAGGAATCAGGTAGGTCCGTATAGGAATCAGGTAGGTCAGTGTAGTGGTCAGTATAGGAATCAGGTAGGTCAGTATAGTGGTCAGTATAGGAATCAGGTAGGTCCGTATAGGAATCAGGTAGGTCAGTGTAGTGGTCAGTATAGGAATCAGGTTGGTCAGTGTAGTGGTCAGTATAGGAATCAGGTAGGTCAGTATAGTGGTCAGTATAGGAATCAGGTAGGTCCGTATAGGAATCAGGTAGGTCAGTATAGTGGTCAGTATAGGAATCAGGTGTAGGAGTCAGGTTGCTCAGTACTAGTGGAAGGGACTCAGAGAGTGCTAAAAATCCACAGGTTAGGGGGGGGGGGGGGGCGCAAATCTCTTGCCCTGCCCCCGGGCGCTGACAACCCACGCTACGCCACTGAGCGGGTGAACACTGTGCATTGTCTATGAGCCTGCAGAAAATCGCACTTGTACTGGGAGAATCAGAGCTTGGGTGGGAAGAGGGGGGGGGGGGGGGGCTAAACTGAATTTCTGCTGATATAATATTACATTAGGAGGGACAGACGTGGCTTGTTACAGCGGCATGAATGAGACTGCTTGGTAAGTCTATGAATGGAGGCATTGAGGACGGGCAGCCCCACCACTTGTTCTGCGCTAAGAGTTGGGATTCCAGTTACCCGACCTCCTCCTCCAAAGTTACATCCTCCATCATTCGTGTTCTATAAATCCATAGCGTGTGACGCTGACAGAGGGGGTGGGGGGGGCGCCAGGGCGCAGGTTTTATTTAGGGGCTGTAGGTGTATGAGCTGAAATGAGTCCTAAAATTCCTAATGAAGCTCCAATGCCGGGAGCAAAAGTATCCTCCTCCTTCAGCAATTTGCAGCAGGTGATTGCGGAGCAAATGTCGCTGTTGATATAGGAGAAATCATTTCATTTAAAGCAGAGCTCCGCCCATTTTTTCTTTTTTTTTAAAGTCAGCAGCTACAAATATTGCAGCTGCTGACTTTTAATATTAGGACACTTACCTGTCCAGGGGCGATGTCGGCACTCCGAAGTCGATCTCTCCCTCGCCGCTGTCATCTTCGGTAAGGGAATCAGGAAGTGAAGCCTTGCCTCCTGCGCATGCGCGACCTGCGCTGCCGCGTTCCCTCTGTTCTCTGCTGTCTTCTGGGACTTGTGTGTCGCCTATAAGACTGTGGGGGGGGGGGGTAAGTGGCGTAGATACCCGCGGATGACTCGGGTATTTATGCCCAGAAGTGGGAGCAAAATACTTGTATTACGCAGGTATCTGCTCCCCCCTGAAAGGTGCCAAATGTTATACCAGAGGGGGGGGAGGCTTTCCGAAAAGTGGAAGTTGCATTTTTGGGTGGAGCTCTGCTATAGAGGCGATTCAGTTTGCATGTGCTGCGCTATATAAGTTTCTCACTCACTATAATGAATATATCTTTTGTCGCCGCTGTCGCCCCCTATTCAGGTGTCCGGGCCCCTGTTGAGCGCCAGCCATCTGAATAACAGCGGTGGGGGTGTTTTGGAAGTGCCTGATTAGAGCCAGAGGCTCTAATAGGCTTCCCGATTAGAGCCTGTGGGCTCTAATTGGCTTCCAAATGGTTAAACAGCAGGCGCACGGCTGTGCGTTCCCTGTTTAAACCATGCTGTGTTAGGGAATCGCTTCCCTAACACTGACCCGCCTCTCAGCC
The DNA here is from genome assembly GCF_905171775.1 of Rana temporaria. NCBI lineage: Eukaryota > Metazoa > Chordata > Amphibia > Anura > Ranidae > Rana > Rana temporaria. The sequence continues at coordinate 5,426,982 of NC_053501.1, read as the reverse complement.
AATCAGGTGCACTGGGTCTGGTTACTGATCACCTGATTGGCTGAAGCGATATCAAGGACGGGAGAAGACATCGAGGGAGCGTGGAGGAGCATGGCACTGACCCAAGGAAGGTAAGTGCCGGGCTGAGGGGGTAACTGGCTGCATTTGGGGGAAACTGGCTGCATTTGGGGGGACAAACTGGCTGCATTTGGGGGAAAATTGGCTGCATTTGGGGGGAAACTGGCTGCATTTGAGGGGAAACTGGCTGCATTTGGGGGGACAAACTGGCTGCATTTAGGGGGGAAACTGGCGGCATTTGGGGACAAACTGGCTGCATTTGGGGACAAACTGACTGCATTTGGGGACAAACTGGCTGCATTTAGGGGGGAAACTGGCTGCATTTGAAGGGAAACTGGCTGCATTTAGGGGGGGGGGACTGGTTGCATTTGAGAGGAAACTGGCTGTATTTGGAGACAAACTGACTGCATTTTGGGCAAACTGGCTGCATTTGGGGGCAAACTGGCTGCATTTGGGGGCAAACTGACTGCATTTGAGGGGAAACTGGCTGCGTGTAATGGGCACAGTGGTGGCAATAGATGTTTTTTGTTTTTTAGTTTGTTTGCGCCCCCCCAAAAATGTTGAGCACCAGCCGCCATTGAAATCTGCTATCCTTGCTTCTAGTAATGTCTGTTTATAAAGGATTCTCATTGCAATGCGGTACTCACACACACCGTCACTAGAGGGAGCACCTCCACATGTCAATATAAACTATTACCATGAAAATATGGGACAGCATGCAAGCCGGGTTACAAAGTTACTGGCGTAAACGACTTTCTGGAAATTCACAATGGATTCCCTTTAATATAACTATTTCTTTTTGATATGTTTAAAACTGGGAGCCGCAACATATTTATGCATCACTTGCAAAATATGGCCTTGCATGTAATAAATATTGGGTTTTCCATTAAAAGATACGGTTTCATTTTATTCATTTGGAGAATAGCATAAAATATTCCGATAAACTGCTATCGAGCAGCGCGGCGTGGCTTCAGAAATAAATAGTCTGGCTAAAAAAAAAAAGAAAAAAAGACAAACATCCCCCCGGTGGTAAATAGCGCCGTCCTTTGCCGTGGCGATTTATTGGCCCCCTTATTGTAAATCTGCGCAGACAGACAGATACGCTCACCCAGGCCGTCCGCAGCCTTGGAAGTAATTATCCCGGAATAACGTCTAACAAAGTTTCCTCGGGAAATAGATCAGCATTAAATACCGGCGTGTTCCAATAATTGTTTTCTCCGGGCCGAGTGACGCGTCGTTTGCAGGTTTATCATTTCAATAGCGCAATTTGAAGTTTTAAAAGTAATCTTGGAGGAGTTTCTGAGGCCGGGTTCATCTGTCCGGATTCCAATAACGGTTTATTGCTGCGATGGCGACAAGAAGAAAGCGGCCAATTACTAGAGAACATAACCGTTACCGGTCACATCCATAATAAACAAATGTGCAGAACATATTCCCCGAGTGATACAATATTGCACGTGCACGTCTCGAATATGCAACATTGTATCACGTGGGGAAAATCTTTATTATGGATGAGATATTTCATTTTCGGAATTTCGTTTTCGTCCGAAAAATACATTTATTTAGTTACTCCCGAAATTCGTTTTTATCTATTTGGGGCCAGGTTCAGAAAGCACTTGCGCCGACGTATCTACATATACGCCGGGTAAGTGTACGGATGCGCCGTCGTATCTATGTTCCTGACTCTTAATGCAAGATACGCCTACATTTTGGCTTCATCCGACCGACGTAAGTCTCCTACGCCGTCGTATCTTGGGCGCATATTTACGCTGGCCGCAAGGGGCGCTTCCATTGATTTACGCGTCGAATATGTAAATGAATGAATGAATGAATGAATGAAAAAACTTATATAGCGCGGCACATGCGAACTGAATCGCCTCTAGGCGCTTGTTGTTAGTGTCTCATGCCTTTCAGAAAAGCAGGGTTTTGATCTGCCTTCTGAAAGACAGGTGGTTTTGCTCCAACCGATGACCGAGATACGCCGATTCACGAACGTACTTGCGCCCGTCGCAGTAATATACGCCGTTTACGTAAGGCCAACGTCCGGCGTAAAGTTATTCCACATATAGGTGGCGCATCCCATGCAAAGGTATGGACCACGTAACGGCCGTAGTATTTTACGTCGTTTACATAGTAGTACGTGAATAGGGCTGGGCGTAGGTTACGTTCAGTGATTCGACGTATCTTAGGCGTTCGTTCCGACGTGATTCTGAGCATGCGCACTGGGAGAGTCCACGGGACGGCGCATGCGCCGTTCGTTCGGCACTTCATTTGCATGGGGTCACGCTTCATTTAAATGGATCACGCCCACTTCCTTCCTACTTTGAATTAGGCGGGCTTACGCCGGCCAATTTACGTTACGCCGGCGCAACGTTGGGAGCGAGTGCTTTGTGAATACTGTTCTTGCCTCTCTGAGTTACGTTGGCGTAGCGCATATGAGATGCGATACGCCGGTATAAAGATGCGCCTTGGTTTCTGTAACGAAATGGCCCGTGATACCCAGAGACTTTTGAAGGATGTGGGGTACTCCTGTGCCAGCTTCACTAATGACTCTTGGGTCTAGGGTCATCCTATGTCCTTTAGGGGCATAGGATGACTGAGAACTGATATCTCGGATTACATGAGATGGGACAGTAATGATAATTCATGTATTGCAGGAGATCTTGGAAAATTACAAGTGGTTTATTCTGACCTCAACAGGTCAATAGAGTGTGATTCATTCAATGTGTAACATAGACTGTTGAGATGCTAATTAAGTTCACCTGGCTGTAGTGATGGGGCTTGCTGTGATTGCATTCTGTTGTCCATGGTGCTAATTAGGTCTGCTCCTAAGATATTTCATTGTGTATGCTAATGACACTGTTTTGTGTGAAGATACTATTGATAATAGATGTGGAATGTGACTTGTCAGCTGTAGTAATTAATTCCTCTAGATTCGGTGCCAGAAAGTCTGACCTTTCAGGGGTAGGGAATTAGCATGTCAATTATGTTTAGTAAAGGAATGTGTTTTGTGTAACAGGTGAGGGTAACTTGTCGCAGAGCTGGACCGTCTGGGTAATGAGTAGTATATAACTCACCTGAATGTCATTATCTAAAAGAATGTGGAATGAGGGGGAACTCGTTAAGCACCCATTGTGTGATGTTTTGGGTGGAGAGTTTCATTGTCCCTGTGATTACTGTAGCATGCTTGTAACTGTATATAACAAGGCTGAGTTACCATTAAAGCATTCATTCGTTTTGGAACCAGAGACAGAGCTGTGTGTCTCGTCCTTCTGGGGAATTCTAATGGATCGTGTCTGCTGGATTGTCGGAGTGTCGGATAAGCTGTCTTGGGTTGGTGGAATGGAATATCGTAAACAGTGTTAACCCCTGACTGTTACAGTTTCGTTATAAAAATGCATTCATCCGAAAATCCGAATGAATTAAGGTCGAATCTGTCAGTTGAAGGCTTATGGTGTCTGTCGAATGTTCTAAGAAGATTCGGCGGAGCAGCTAAACTGTACGGCGCCGCGATCGTACATTTCCAGTCGAATGCTCCGCCTACAAGCTATAGAAGAATTCTAATGTTGTATTATGACACTAGTAATAATTATATTTATAAATTATTATTACTATTCAACCAACATTCGAATTCTTCCATAGCCTACGGGCCGAGCATTTGACCGGAAATGTAC